>NC_051278.1:5024827-5224827 GCF_015220745.1 Sebastes umbrosus
GTTCAGAACATAGCAGAAGATCAGAAATGTATTATGGCCCTGAACCATTTAGTGCTTTGTAAACCAGCAGGAGTATTTAGAAATCAATTCTCTGAGAGACAGGAAGGAATATATTATTTGATCTTATCTTATATGTTTCATCCAGCAGGTGGTGGTGTGCTGATGTCTCGATGGTATTGTATGTATTTATGCATTTATTTATGTATTTCTACAGGATTTTCCCTTTGTATTTCACTCCTTATTTATTTCCTCAAACTGCTTATTTATGTATTCTTTTCTTTATACATTTCTTTTTACATTTCTTTATGCATTTCTGCCTCATTGTGCAAAAATAAATACAAAATAAATAAATAAAAAAATGGAATTAATTAATTTAATATAAATAAATAAAATGCAAAAAGTCGTTTAATCCGTCGTATAATAGTTTTTGCCAATTTATGATTTTTTAATTTTCAATAGTCAAATTTTATTTACTGTATCTTTAAAAAAGTAGTCTTTTAATTCAGATAATTTTATGGATATAATATCATGTTTCATCCAGCAGGTGGCGGTGTGCTGATGTCACGATGGTCTGAGATCCGTAAATACGACCAACGAAGAAGAAAACCTAGAAGTTATAGATTTTTTTTTTTTTTATTGAACAAATTCAAAGTTACAACCAACATGGCTCATAGATCATTGCATTAGAGTAAAAGGACAAGGTGCATACAGAACAAGAACAAATAAAATATGTAAAATTATACATGAAAATAATAATAAATTAAATTAAAGGCTATGGGGCTGTACCTGTAATTCATATTCTTCTATTATATACTAAGAAGTTTCAATGCATTTTTGTTTTTCATGACTTTAATGGCTTTTATGTAAGAAAGAAACTCAGAATGAAACACATTAAACCTAGGTTTCACTTTCATTTACTTGGATTTGTGCAAATAAAGTTTTCCAAGAATGAGAATGTTATTCACCAGAAAGTCATCTTTGTTATTGTCCATGACAAGACCATAAACAATGTCATTTTGAGAGAAGTTTCCCAGATAAAAAAGCAAATGCATAATGCATTTTTTTTATTAATTTAATTTTAATTCTCGCGAAGCTCCACATTCACAAGTGTAAATTTGCCAAAAAAAAAGCCTTATTTCTTTGTATTTATGAAAGAAATTGATCCATATCCGTCAACAATTTCTTCCTCACAAAACAAAAAAGCAATGAAAATAATGAATGTATGCAATATCGTTAAAGTTTTTAAGTGAAATTATTGTCATACTCTTGCGTGGTCTTTTTTTTTATTATTATCTATTTATTTATTTATTTTTATTGTGTTTTTTATTTCAATTTTATGTTGGTTTTGTTTAATTTCTGTTGTCCTTTTATGTTTGGCACAGCTCTTTGTTTATGTTTTCGCTATGCTTCTTTTGTAAGTAAATGTTTTTAATGTTTTCTGCTGTTACTATATATACTGTCATTTTTAAATAATAATAATAAAAAAAATATGACAAAGGGAATTGCTATCAGGAGTAGATGATGGAAATATTACAATGGGGAATCTAAGAATCTAAGAAAGTACACAATCTTCTAATTAATTACTTAAGGGCAACAGGAATAATGGAGAGAATTTAATTATTATTATTATTATTTTTTTTATTATTATTAATAATTATTAATTTTATTTTATTGTTGTTGTTTTGTTTTTTTAATTATTATTTTTTTTTTCCTGCCAATCTACTGCTCCACACTGCAGGTAAATGTAATTATTTTGGACAAGAGGAAACGGTGGAGCATGTCATATTGCATTGTGAGAGATATGAGGAAGAAAGAAGGCCTCAAAGAGATTAAAGTACACTTTGATTTAATAGATATTCTACAAAAGAACTCACTAAATGAGTGTTATAGAACATTATTTCAGTATCTTAGACTAATTAATATGATTGGACAAATATGAGGTTGTTTGTTTTCTTTTTGTTTTCTTTTTTCTTTTTCTATTTATTTTATTTATTTTTTTGGGCTATAATAATTATTAGCCAGAATGATCCACACACCATACCAGTTGGTGGCGGTAATGCACCAAATCGTTGTATGCCAACCGCCAATAAACCTCAAAGAAGTAGAAGAAGAAGAAGCCTCCCTGGTGCTGGTGCTGCCTCTGTCACAGTCACAGTGCGCAAATGCGCATCCAGCAGCAGCAGCAGCAGCAGCAGCACGAGCACGGAGCTCCGGTAGAAACCGATCAATCCAACAGCATCAGGCTGGGAAACGACACGCTCGGGCGGAAGAGAAAACAACGCTTGAGGGGGAAGACTGACACGAAGGGTGACGTCAGCGACACGGCAGGTAAGCCCAGCTCACCTGACGGAGTGTGTGTGTGTTTGCTAGTGTGTGTGTTAGTGTGTGTGTGTGTGTGTGTGTGTGTGTGTGTGTGTGTGTGTGTGTGTGTGTGTGTGTGTGTGTGTGTGTGTGTGTTAGTGTGTGTGTGTGTGTGTGTGTGTGTGTGTGTGTGTGTGTTTGCGGACCGGACCGGACCGGAGCGGATCTCTGGGCCCACCTCGGCTCCTCAGCGCAGAACATCCATAGTTACTGTACACACTGTTTATGAGCCGACACCAGACTGCATTCCCAAACACGCTAATTAAGCGCAATTACACGTTTAATCAACAATATGTTAATCTTAACATTGTATTTGAGATATTATCTGAGTACACTGGATACACTCTTCAATTCGGCATACATATAACCCATCAAAACAGCACTTAATCCAATAGATTATTAGCTTTTACATCCATAGTTATGAGCCAACACCAAACTGCATTCCCAAACATGCTAATTAAGCGCCATTATACGTTTAATCAACACTATGTTAATCTTAAAATTGTATTTGAGATATTATCTGAGTACACTGGATACACTCTTCAATTCGGCATACATATAACCCATCAAAACAGCACTTAATCCAATAGATTATTAGCTTTTACATCCATAGTTACTGTACACACTGTTTACACCCAGATGAGCCGACACCAAACATGCTAATTAAGCGCATTTATACGTATAATCAACAATATGTTAATCTTAAAATTGTATTTGAGATATTGTCTGAGTACACTGGAATACACTCTTCAATTCGGCATACATATAACCCATCAAACAGCACTTAATCCAATAGATTATTAGTTTTTAAAGCTGTTTTGCTCGTTTTTCCAACAGTATTGCCTCACCAATAGTGTCAAAACGCATTGACAGTTGAGTGGAAAGTTGTCTTTTATTTTAGATAAGTAAAAGAAGTGTGTACATGCCGATAATATTCTATGGGATCCAGTAATGTTCTTAAATAATGTTCAATCTTTTAGCTGATTTATCTTGGCTCATAATCAATGATTGGCTTAAATGTGGAGATTTTTAAATGGAGTTTGGTTTGTGACGTTTCTACTGCACTGAGTGTGCATGTGGCTAGCTATCAACAACGGTCGATTGTGTGAACTGTTTAACCAGCTAGCTATCGAGATATAGACACAGTAGTTCTGTTAAAGTCTGCAGAAGTTACCTGATAACCTGAAACACAGAGAGAGGTTTGCTAACGTTAGCATCTGGGGCTAGCTAGACTGCCAAATCAAGCTAGCTACAGATGCTAACGTTAGCACTCCTCTCTGTGTTTCAGGTTATTACAACATCATCATGGGCTGGGCTATTTACTGACATTAGAGAACTTCACAACCGCTAGCAAGCTTCTGTAACAGCTGCGTGATGTCAGTTAATAGCTAGTTTAGTGTTTAATAAATATGATAATGTCATGACTGTTGTGTGATTTTTAGGGCTAATTAGTTAGCAGCAGAGACTGAGTGGTCAGTGAGTTTCATCAGTTATTAGACTGAACCCTGGTGAAGCTAACCGACAGCAGCAGCAACAGCAGTAGCAGCAGTAACAGCAACAGCAGCAGTAACAGCAACAGCAGCAGTAACAGCAACAGCAGTGGTAGAGCAGCAGCAGTAGCAGTAACAGCAGCAGCAGCAGCAACAGCAGCAGCAGCAGCAACAGCAGTAGCAGCAGTAACAGCAACAGCAGCAGTAACAGCAACAGCAGTGGTAGAGCAGCAGTAGTAACAGCAGCAGCAGTAGTAACAGCAGTAGTAACAGCAGCAGCAGCAGTAACAGCAACAGAAGCAGCAGTAGTAACAGCAGCAGCAGCAGTAGTAGCAGCAGCAGTAGTAACAGCAGTAGCAGTAACAGCAGCAGTAGCAGTAGTAACAGCAGCAACTAGCAGCAGCAGTAGTAGCAGCGACAGCAGCAGTAGTAGCGGCAGCAGCAGCAGTGGTAGCAGCAGCAGTAGTAGTAGTAACAGCAGCAGCAGTTGTAGTAGTAACAGCAGCAGCAGTAGTAGTAGTAACAGCAGTAGTAGTAGTAACAGCAGCAGTAGAAGTAACAGCAGCAGTAGTAGCGGCAACAGCAGCAGCAGTAGTAGTAGTAGTAACAGCAGCAGCAGCAGTTGTAGTAGTAACAGCAGCAGCAGCAGCATGAGATGCTTCAGATTAAACAGACACCGTGGCAGGTTCAGAAAGAGGAACCGGGTCAAGTCTGCAAACCGAAAATAAAAACTTCTCTCACACTGACAGCCGGTTATCACGGTTATACTCAGTGATATTCACAGTGAACCAACAGCTCCAAATCAATCTATAACTCAACATCAATAGTTACATTTTTCTTTAACTACACAATAAACAGCACACTGATGATCAGTGGTGGAAAGTAACTTAGTACATTTACTCAAGTACTGTACAAGTACACATTTTGAGCTACTTTCTACTTGTACTCCGCTACATCTCAGAGGTAACTATTGTACTTTTTACTGCACTACATTTATTTAACAACTTATGTTACTTATTGATACAACATATAATCAACAAACACATGATGATGTTGTGTTACTATGACGAGTTACCCAACAGTATATGTACGCATTAATATCCACCTTAATGCATCAATAATTACAATAGAATATTATTCTGCAATGGGCCATGCATAATGCATAATATGTACTTTATGTATATTTTTATGTTAATAATTTTACTTAAAGGACCAGTGTGTAACATTTAGGGGGATCTATTGGCAGAAATGTAATATCATATTAATAAGTATGTTTTCTATAGTGTATAATCAGCTGAAACTAAGAGTCATTGTGTTTTCGTTACCGTAGAATGAGCCGTTTATATCTACAGAGGGAGCGGCCAAAGAATATAGAAGCTGCCGCCATTTTGGACTGAAAATGCTTATTATATTTATAATATTTTATTGTTCCACAGTAGAATATGACAATAAAATTGAAATAATTTAGTTGTACTTTTGTACGGCTTTTTGTAGGCGGACGTTTTACTGGCGTCCGGTAGTCGCTTTCGGTTCAAAATGGCGGAAGTGTAGCTCTGCTGCTGGGCGCTGATGTTGCATTGAAACAACCAATGACATTCTTAAAGGACAGGATTATAGTATTAATTCTTATTGTTTAGTATTTTCGGTCACAATATATTTCATTACTGTAGTTTAAAGTTCAGACTTGTATCAGATGTGATGCTGCTCTCTAATAATCACCTGCCGTTTCCATAGCGACCATGGTGGGCGAGCGCCGCAATGGGAACCTGCTGGTCCAGCTGGGCCCGAGGCTGCAGGCGTATCCAGAGGAGCTGATCCGCCAGCGCCGCAACCACGACGGCCAGACGGAGTACCTGATTCGCTGGTGCCTCGTCACCATCGACGACGGCTCCAGCTCCGGGGGCGGCGCCAGTGAGGCGGGCGGGACGGGCGGCGGCAGCTCCGGGGTGGACGGGTCCAGCAGCTCTGTATCAGGAGAGAGTAAAACGGAGAACATCCTGATGTGGATGTCCACGGAGGACGTGTACGCCAACTGCCCCACCCTGCTGGGGAAGAGGAAAACGGACTCCCAGCGCCCCATGCAGCAGGAGGCGCATCAGGGCGAGTCGTCAGACGGATGTCAGAGGAGTGGCGGCGAGTTTCCAACGGACGTCACCTTTGACGAGGTGGAGCTGTCAGACATGAAGGACGACGTGAAGAACCTGGTGCGTCGAGCCAGAAAGCAGATGGCCAAGAAGAGCGACTTCTCCATCAGCATCACGCACACCATCCACGTGCTGAGCGCCTACGCCAGCATCGGCTCGCTGGTCGGCGTCTTCAAGGAGACGGGCGCCCTCAACCTGCTGATGGAGCTGCTGTGCAACAAGGAGACGCAGACCAGACGCAGCGCCGGGAAGATGCTGCGTGCGCTCGCCTCACATGACGCAGGTAACCACACACTTCATGTGCAGGGAAGATGCTGCTCTCTGATTGGCTGGCAGGTGTCTGTTTTCATTTCTAAATCAGGGCTCAACGTTTCTGAAGCTTCCTGCGGAGATTTAGAAGAGAAGTTGGGTTCAGATGAAACTAACGAGATGTGACAACCTGTTGATCGGTGACGCTTCAGAGGAGCTGCAGGTTGTTCCCTCTACACAGAGCCAGGCTAGCAGTTTCCCTCTGTTTCCAGTCATTATGCTAAGCTAAGCTAACCAGCTGTAGCTTCATATTTACTACAGATGTTCTGATAATGATACTAGTGTGGGTTATAAACTAAAATATATTATTATTATTATTATTATATACAGAGAATGAATGCCATAGAGCTTTCTTTTATCATGTAGTTTGACCAGTAAATAAATCTAGCAATGAATAATAATTCATAAGTTAATGATGGAAGTAGCTAAGGAGTGAGCCGTCTCTCTTCTTTCTCATCTCTGTTGAGAGTGACAGGCGTTGTTGTTGTTGTTGTTGTTGTTGTTGTTGTTGTTGTTGTTGTTGTTGTTGTTCCTGTGTAGCGTAGCTGAGCTGATAAATGATAACTGATAACATGATATCAGAGTATAGACTAGCGTACTCGCTGATACCCGATCCAGCATTCAGGCTGTATCGAGGCGTCTCTGATACCGATATCTACCGCTCACTTTGTTCTGTAGAAAGATGTCGGAGTGAGACGTCGTTTGTTCTGTAGAAACATGTCAGAGTGAGACCTCTGTTTGTTCAGAGTGCTGCTTCATTGTGGTTTGAAGTGTCTTAGTTTGTCTCAACTGTTGTCTTTCTGCTTCTTGTTTAATTCTCAGTGAGTTTTAGATGAATTTACTTCATAAATCATCACATAACATCATTATATTATATTATATTAGATGCTGCTACAGGTCAAACAGATGAATCAATGAGGAGGAAACTATTTCACTAATCAGGAGCTTCTTTCACATTAATGTTTCATTTTTATTCATTGATGAAAAACATAAATAGTTCATCCTAATTCTGGTTTTCAAAGGCTACTTTTTATTTAGTTTAAGTCTCGTTTTATGTTGTCAACAAATATTTTTCATCCTGTTTTTTTTTTTTGAGGGAATGAACACAACGTTTGTTTTCATATCTGTTGGGTGTGAGGTGCCGTTCCACATCTTAAAGCGCCGTAGTGTTTGTACGCAGCGGTTAATAATGAGGACGCCATTCATTCAGTGATGTGTGATACAGCCATAACAGGCGTCTGCATCTTTACATGACTACATGAGATTGTGTAAAAGTCCTGGCTTTGTGGGTTTCACCTTTTTTCATTCGTCACACCACTACTTCTTCTTCTTCTTCTTCTTCTTCTTCTTCTTCTTCTTCTTCTTCTTCTTCCTCTTCTTCCTCCTGGGCAAGGAGTTGCTGAGAGTTTTTCCCATGAGTCATTGGGGTCGCGGTCCACAACACACACACACACACACACACCTACGCACAGCGTTCAGTCTGATAACATCAGACCAGAGGAGAGCTCTCACTCTGACTTTGTTTCTCCAGAACAAAAACACACCAGACTCCATTCAGAAAAACAGCTTTTTTAGCATTTTCATTCGTGCAGGGCCATAATTCAGAGAGAGATCATTTGAAGAATTTTAAACCAATGGGATATGAGCGAAGTAGAGAGGAGTGTGGCCCACTGCTGCAGAGATCCTCTATTAAACACAGATGTTGCTCTCAGCAGCTCACTGCTGGTTCACAGTGGTAGCTTGGTACGCTTACGTCAGCACATCGAGGTTTATTATATATATATATACAAATTTAACAATCTACTCATTCACTTCTGGGTTTCCCTGAATCTTAATAAACCTTGTGTAATATTTCATAAATAATTAAGGCTGTCAAAGTTGATGTGATAACGCGTTAACGCAAATTCTGGAAAATATTTGTCATTGTTTTATGTTGTTAATTAACTTCCAATAATAAATATATACATACATTTGCATAAAGCAGCATATCTGTCCACTTCCATGTTGATAAGAGTATTAAATACTTTACAGATCTCCCTTTAAGGTACATTTTGAACAAATACAAAATGTGCAATTAAGATGGAGACCGCCAAAGACCGCCAAAGACCACAATCCTGACAGCCAAAAACCCAAACACAGAAAACAAAAGAAACACAGGCGATAAAATTGTCATTTTACTTTGAAAAGGGTCAGCCATAAAGATGTCCGTCTTGTATGAGCCCTGTGATTGGCTGACCAGCTGTCCAGGTGTACCTCACTGAGGATGACAGTAGAGATAATGGAGGCTTACTGGTCATAGTTTACCTGGAAATGATGGCGTCATCATCATCCTCACCAAGGAGGATTTGTGTTCCTTTTTGGTTTCTTAGCAACCAGGAGATGAAGAATCGGCGGAGTCATCATCAGACATTCAGCTGAATCGGCTGAGGTCAATATAAAATAAAACTCCCGGACAAGAAGTTCACTTTCATTGTCTGCCACACCCAGCTGAGGAAAACTGAAACCACGAGGCTCAACTGCAGACACATTTCCTATGAAATGAAACTACTACTACTACTACTACTACTGTTACTACTACTACTACTACTACATCTACTACTGAAACAGTAACCAGTGAAACACTGAGCTCGGGTTTCTTATAAACACACTGAGGTTCTGTTTGCGTTCAGTGTTTTTCACTAAAACTCACTGTGTGGATCTTTGAGCTCTAACTTACATATTGGTCCTTTAAACCAGCTTACAGTCGTCTTCTTCTTCTTCTTATTATTCTTAAACTGTCTTCTTGTGTGGATGTGGTGAAACTTTATTAAAAACACAGTAATGTGTCCTCCCGTCTCTAACAGGAAGTCGGGCGTACGTCCTGCTGTCCCTCTGTCTCTAACGCTGTGTCCTCCCGTCTCTAACAGGAAGTCGGGCCTACGTCCTGCTGTCCCTCAGTCAGCAGGATGGCATCGAGCAGCACATGGACTTTGATAACCGCTACACTCTGCTGGAGCTGTTCGCTGAGACCACGTCCTCGGAGGAGCACGGCATCTCCTTCGAAGGGATCCACCTGCCACAGGTAAACTCAGAGAGCTTCCTGCTCTCTGACCCTAGAGGTTGACTCTAACTATATTTATGTTATATTATATATTATTATTATCTATATTATTATTATTATTATTATCTATATTATTATTATTATTATTACAATTATTTTCATCATTATTCATTTTATTGTTATTATTATAATCATTAGTAATGCTATTATTAGTAGTATTATCATTATTATTAATAATATTATTATCATCATTATCAATATTATTATTATTATTATCATGATTATCATTATTATTGTTATCATATTATTATTATTGCTTTTTAATATAGTATCATTATTGTTTTTAATATATTATTATTGATTGTGTTGCTGTTGTTAATGTTTGTCCCGTCGGTGCCCAGATTCCTGGGAAGCTGCTGTTCTCTCTGGTGAAGCGTTACCTGTGCGTGACGTCGCTGATGGACAAACTGAACACGGCGGTGGGGGCGGAGTCTAACTCTGACAGACAGGACGCCAGCCCCTCCCCCGCCTCCTCCTCCAGCTCCGCCCACCAGACGGAGCACCTCCGCGTCCAGCGAGAGTTTGACTTCACCATGGCCATGGCCAACCTCATCTCAGAGCTGGTCCGCGTGATGGGCTGGGACCGCAACCGCCAGCCCCCCGATGGCTCCGCCCACCGCCCGGGAGGAGGCGTGGCCTGCGGGGAGGAGCTGAGGGAGGAGGCGTCCCGCCCCGTCCTCAGGTCCATCTTCCAGCCTCGTTTCTGCGCCTCCCCCGTCGTCATCCCCGCCACCTCCGTTGTGGCCGCTCCCGTCGTCGTCGCCACGCCCCCGAAGAAGAAGACGGGAAACGGATACAAAACGCGCTCTGACTTTGCCAGCCGCCCGGCCTACGTGGAGTACGTCCAGGACAACCTGAAGAGCGGCATGGTGGTCCGCATGCTGGAGGACTACGAGGAGGTGAGCGCCGGAGACGAAGGAGAGTTTCGCTACAGCAACGACGGCTCGCCACCAGTCCAGGTGAGGAAACGCAGCGCTGGTACAAACCATTGTAGTATAGTTATTTTATGTGTCGTCGTGGAGATAGCAAGGTGAATGGGAGAGACACAGCGTTGACGTTTCTCCGTCATCCAGCAGGACAGTCTGAGACATGTTTAAAGGTTAAAAAACGTAACAGTAGTTCAGAGCGTTGGCCGGTTCCTGTGGTTCTGATACAGACCATAATAACCTTGAATGTATTATTTAGACTGGAGGCCGCAGGACAACAACATGGCAGACTGAAGCTTAACGTAGAAACTAGGGATGTTAACAATAAACCGTTTAACCGTTAACGATTAATAATGGGTTAACGGAGGTCAGTTATCAGTTAAAAAAACAAATTCAGAATTAGCATCCCTAGTAGAAACAGTTTGAGTCTTTCCAGACCCTGATCTGGACTTGAATGCCCCCCCCCTCCCTGTCTGTGTGCTGTGTTCAGGTGTACTGGAACTCTCTGTCCAGGACTTACTGGGTCCACTGGCACATGGTGGAGATAATGGGCAGCGGCGGCAGCAGCCAGGCTGAGAAGGAGACGCAGGAGAAGGCGTCGACCCTGACGGAGACCCTCAAACTCACCGCTGGTAAGATGTGACCACCTGAAGTGTCCACCTGTGTGTGTACCTGAGCTCAGGAGGTGAAAGTGTTTCTTTTTCTTCTTCTTCTGCTTCAGTAAGTCAGACGTTCTTCTCCAAACCCCCCGGCGGTCTCTACTCTCTGCCCTACCTGTCCGAGGGGCTGCACCTGGAGCCGCCGGCTCTGAGTCGGGCCGAGTGGTGGGAGATCCTCTTCTTCATCAAGAAACTGGAGCTCAAACAGCAGCAGGAGGTCAACGGTGTCCTGCTGCAGAGCCTGGACGACCAGGTGAGGAGCACAGACACCAAGGAGCATGCTGGGAAACGGAGGCTCTCTTCTCCAGTGGAGATCACATGAAAAACACCATTCTGGTTCAGATTCACTGTAAACAGCCACTCACACCTGTTTGTAAAACACTGTCTGTCTGTCTGTCTGTCTGTCTGTCTGTCTGTTTGTCTGTCTCTGTCTGTCTGTCCTGCAGGAGGCGGAGCTGGACGACTTGTCTCTGATTGGTCTGTCTGTCCCCGGAGACGTGGCTAAGAAGCTGCTTCACTACCTGAGGCAGAAGCTGCCGTCGTCGTGTCTGAGCGACCTGCTGTGTTCTCACACCTTCTCCAAACACTACCTGAGGAGAGGAGGAGGAAGCCTGGAGGACGAAGAGCTGCTAGGTGAGGACACAACGAGACATCTCCGTTCATACAGTATATAAAGCCGTGTCCATGAGTCTGACTGTTCTTTGTCTTCCAGCTGAAAGCTCTCTGGGTTCGTCCGGCCTGGGGGGAGGAGGAGGAGGAGGAGGAACAGGACAGAACTCCTCCTCTTCATCGTCAGCCTCCACCTCCTCTTCCTCAGCGATGGTCTCTAAGAAAGCAAAGAAGGAACTTCCTGCAGATTCAGGATGCGGCAGCCCGGAGACGGAGAACGAGCTGCCGTCAGAGGACGACAGCAAATACCCCGAAGACCTAGAGGACAAGATGAAAGGTGGGAGACGGGGACAAGTGTCCTGAGGGGGATAGAAATCAATAACGGAAAATTAAATACATTTAATTAATGTGTAATACTTTTATATTGAAGTTGCATTGCATTTAATTCCCATGAAATGGGATATAATGTTGTGATGGGGACAGTCTTTAAACCTGCCGTCCTGTCCTGTCCTCCCTGCAGTGTTTAACAACCCGCGGGTCCAGGGGAAGAAGACGGTGCTGGAGAAGCTGGGGGAGGTGGTGGACATCCTGAAGAAGGGGGGGTCGGCCTCAGACCAGGCCCAGCAGCTGGCCGCCGTCCTCTTCATCACCAGGCTGCTGGAGGAGAAGGGCACCCAGGAGAAGAACTCCATGAGGAGCGACTCCGCCCAGACCATACGGTGAGAAACCAGGAAATATACTCAGCCGGTGGGTAGTTCAGACAGCCTGGAAGAGTGGAGAGTTTGCAGGACATAGACAGAGCTGGTGGGTCGTTCAAGTGTCCTGGTAGTGTAGTGTGTTCCAGGAAATACACAGAGCCGGTGGGTAGTTAGTGGACCTGAGCGCCTGAGAGGTTGAACTCTCCCATATTTGATAAAAACTCTTACTGCAGAAACATGTATTCCAGTTTTGATGGCAGCTGCTCCAGATGCTGATTAAATGTTTTAGAGACTGATCAACAGCGTTGTTGTGTCCTCCGTCAGGGACAAGGTGCTGAAGCTGCTGGTGGAGCTGCTGGGCTCGTCCTCTAAAGACCTGGTGGTCAGTACGCTGAGACTCACCCACCTCCTCATGCTCAAGTACGAGTGGAGGGTTTCCTTCGCCACCGAGGGCGGAGTCAAAGCTGTCCTGTCCTGCATGCAGGAGTTCTCCACCGCCACTCACGTCCAGCAGCTGGCACTCGCAGTGAGAAACTCTCCTCATATCTACTGAAACCTGTTTAACCTCCAGAGAGATCTTTAGACTAACGTGATGCAGCAGATATGTAGAATATTTCCATCTGATTTGAATGATGCAGACAGACAGACAGAGCAATAGAGAGAGCTACAATGAAGAGCTGCAACAACACCGTACAAAACATTTATGTTTGGCTTTTTTCTCACTTTAAAGTTACTAAACAAAGTGGATGCAATGTGCAAAATATTAATTTCAACCTTTGGTTAATTTTTCTCAAAGTAAATGATCAGTGCTGAAACTCTGGAATCATTTTAGGTATTAATGTTCAAATGCAACCTGAGACTCCCAGTCGTTTGTCCTCATTCACTTAAAGACCAGTAAAGTGGTTTAATGTGTTCTGTATTTTATGCCTGTTTACAGGCACAACATATAGAAATGTATGCAAATATCTGCTGCAGCTCAGTCAGTTACTGATGTATCTGTTGAACTCACAAATCAAATTTCCTCTCATATAGTCTTCATTTTGTGGGATGAATATACACCTCCCTATTCCAAGAAAAAAAACAGATATTCTCTGAGATTTAAAGTCATCAATTTACAAGAAAAAAAATGTGAGATTAAAGTCTTAAATTTATGAGAAAAAACTAGGATATTCTTAGATTAAAGTCATCAATTTACAAGAAAGAAACTCAGATATTCTCTGAGATTAAAGTCATAAATTTACGACTTTAAGAATATTTTATATCATTATTGATGATGATGATGATGATGATGATGATGATGATGATGTTGTTGTTGTTGTTGTCATCGTCATCGTCAGACTCTGAAGGTCATCTCTGGAGCCAGTAAACACGACCTTCGCAGCGTCGGCAGCAGCCTCCCGCTCTCCGAGTCCGGCACTCAGATGATGTTGGAGATCTTCGCCAGCATCGGCTCGGCCACGCCTGAAGGTTCCAAGGGCCTGCTGGGAGCCATCCCCGCCGCCATCGACCTCATGCTCCAGACTAAAGGGTAACGTCTTGCTGCAGGTTCAGGTCTGTACTCGCTCCGATGATCCGGTTCCTGTCACTGATCTTTGGTCCTCTGTGCAGCTGCATGCTGTCGGTGCGTAACGGCCTGCTGGTCGTCATAATGCTCATCTCCAATCACAAGAGCCTGGCGGAGCAGCTGGTGGCCGCTGACGTCACCGCCGTCCTCATCAAGTGTCTGACTCTGTCCAGAGCCGAGACCATGCTGGCCATCATCGCCCTCAACCACATCTCCATGGTGCACAAGCTGGAGAGCAAAGGTAGCGCCCCGCGGCACATGATCGCATCACATGACCACAGCCAGCAGTGTGTGTTTAATGTGTGTATAATGTGTGTGTTGTGTGGTCAGAGTGTCGCGAGCAGCTGGACTTTAAGGACACGGAGCTCCAGATGTTGGTGGTGAGTCTGAAGGAGCTGACGGCCACTAAAGAGGTGATCCAGACTCTGGAGCAGCTGCTGTGTGACGACGCCTCACAGCTGGAGGATGAACGCAGCCAGGTCTTCACCTGATTATTATTATTTTTATAATGTCTTATTATAATTATTGTATTTGTATTTTTATAATTATTTATAATGATTATTTTTACAATTATAATGACTTATTATAATTATTTTATTTGTATTTTCATAATTATTATTACCATTATTATTATTTTATAATTGTTATTATTATTTGTATTATTGTTATTATTATTATTTGTATCATTATTTTATTATTATTATTATTATTACTCATTATCAGTCAGTTCAGTTTACAGTTTTATGGCTCCAGATGTTTACAGACTTCCACCCTTAGCTGCAGTGGTGGAAAGTAACTAAGTACATTTACTTCATACTATTACTTCACTACACCTCAGAGGGCAGTACTGCAGTAACACGCAGCAGTACTATTAATCCTATATAATAGTATTAATATCTGACGTATTGATCATTAAATATTGATTATTATTGTTGTTGCTCAGGTGACTCACAGTCGGGACACGTATCAGGATCTGGTTCGTCTGATGGAGCAGCACCGAGCCGACCGGGCCGTCCAGCTCTCCATCCTCAGGTACTAACCCACCACAGCCTGTGACCTCTGACCCCGATGGTGGTGGTGATGATGATGATGATGATGATGATGATGATGATGATGATGATGATGATGATGATGTTGTCTGATTGGCTGTTTGTGTCCTGCAGGATCCTCAACAAGTTCCTGGACAACTACCAGGAGGACATGCTGCCGTGGCACGAGAGCATCGAGCCCTGCCTGTCCTCCATGACGGCTTTCATCAACGACAGAGAGGTCGGTACACGCCGGGAGAACGAGGTCCAAACCGAGACCACCTGGCGATATACGTTAACCTATCTGTGATTGTTTTTTTAGGTGGTCCAGCTGTTCATCCGCTTCATGTACCGGCTGGCGTCTCTGAACAAGGACTACGCGGTGGTGATGTGTCGCCTGGGGACCAAAGAGTCGCTGGTGAAAGCTCTGGACAAACACAGCACCAACCTGCTGCTGGTCACCGAGCTGAGAGACCTCATCACCGACTGTGAGAAGTACGCCAGCCTCTACAAGAAGATGACCACCAGCGTCCTGGCAGGATGCATCCAGGTACGCAGGACACATTTAACTCTTCATACAGGAGGCATCCAGGTACCTAGGACACATTTAACCCTTCATACAGGATGCATCCAGGTATGCAGGATGCACTTAACCCTTCATACAGGATGCATCCAGGTAGTTATTATTATTAAACTGTGATATTAAACAAGTTAGATTTAATTTGGTGAACGCTGGGGAAACCTTGTCCTCAAACGAAGTGAAACAGCGCCTCTCAGGGTTGTGAATGCTGGTAAATGCCAGCTGGTCAAACAGGGTATTACACCCTTACTGAAGTCTACTGAAGCTCAGATGATTATTGGATTCAAACTAGAAAGTATTAAACAGTCGCTGGTTAAAGAAACCGATTTGTGAAGCCAGTCGTACTCACAACAAACAATACTTCCTGTTTCCTGTCCAGATGGTGTTGGGTCAGATTGAGGAGCATCGTCGCAGCCATCAACCAATCAACATCCCCTTCTTTGACGTGTTCCTCAGGAATCTCTGCCAAGGTCGGCTCACCTCAAACCACATGTGGTTTTTATTTCTGTGACGTTGTAAATGCAGTTAATTGAAATCTGAAGATGACCTACCATAACTGGTGTAACTGGTGTTCAGGCTCCAGTGTGGAGCTCAAGGAGGACAAGTGCTGGGAGAAGGTGGAGGTCTCGTCCAATCACCATCGAGCTAACAAGCTGACCGACAAGAACCCCAAAACCTACTGGGAGTCCAACGGCTGCACCGGCTCACACTTCATCAACATCTACATGCACAAAGGAGTCGTCATCAGGTACAAGATACTGTTTATACTACTGCGACCTGATACTGTACACAGAGTACTCTGTGTACTACAGTTCAAAACTACAGTTCATCAAATTAATATGAAGAGTATTTACATACATATCAAAGATGAAACCATGATACAGCTGAAATATGCACCTCTACTGTGTGTTTAGACAACTGGCCATCCAGGTGGCCAGCGAGGACTCCAGCTACATGCCGGCCCGGGTCCTGGTCCTGGGAGGAGACGACCCGACCAACATCAACACCGAACTGAACACGGTGAGTTTCCTCACCATGCACCCACGGTGCAGAAATGTCCCCACTGTACAGAAATAGTGCAGAATTGCATCCTCTCTGATGGAGGTTGTGTGGCCACGAGAGAAAAAGACTTCCAAAAGTCCAAACATCCATCCAGAGGGTCTGCAGACTTCACCAGACTTCACTCAAAAATCACATAATTCATAACAACGTTGATGTGACAACGTAAAAACAAACTAATAACCACATGTGTTTTTGAACAACCCTTACTGTGTGTGTGTCTGCGTACAGGTGAACGTGACTCCGTCGGCCAGTCGGGTGGTTCTCCTGGAGAACGTGACCAGGTTCTGGTCCATCATCCAGATCAGGGTCAAGAGATGTCAGCAGGTCAGTACTGAATATCTACCTACTGACCCCGCCCTCCATCTACTGACCTTGTTCCTCCATCTACTGACCCCGCCCCTCTACCTACTGACCCCGCCCTCCATCTACTGACCTTGTTCCTCCATCTACTGACCCCGCCCCTCTACCTACTGACCCCGCCCTCCATCTACTGACCTTGCTCCTCAATCTAATGACCCCGCCCTCCATCTACTGACCCCGCCCCTCCATCTACTGACCCCGCCCCTCTACCTACTGACCCCACCCTCCATCTACTGACCCCACCCCTCCATCTATTAACCCCACCCCCCAATCTACTGACCCTGCCCACTATCTACTGACCCCACCCCTCTACCTACTGACCCCGCCCTCCATCTACTGACCTTGTTCCTCCATCTACTGACCCCGCCCCTCTACCTACTGACCCCGCCCTCCATCTACTGACCTTGCTCCTCAATCTAATGACCCCGCCCTCCATCTACTGACCCCGCCCTCCATCTACTGACCCCGCCCCTCCATCTACTGACCCCGCCCCTCTACCTACTGACCCCACCCTCCATCTACTGACCCCACCCCTCCATCTATTGACCCCACCCCCCAATCTACTGACCCTGCCCACTATCTACTGACCCCACCCCTCTACCTACTGACCCCGCCCTCCATCTACTGACCTTGTTCCTCCATCTACTGACCCCGCCCCTCTACCTACTGACCCCGCCCTCCATCTACTGACCCCACCCCTCTACCTATTGACCCCGCCCTCCATCTACTGACCCTGCTCCTCCATCTACTGACCCCGCCCCTCCATCTACTGACCCCACCCCTCTACCTACTGACCCCGCCTCTCTCTGACAGGGAGGTATTGACACTCGGGTCCACGGTTTCGAGGTTCTGGGTCCGAAGCCGACGTTCTGGCCGGTGTTTAAGGAGCAGCTGTGCTGTCGGACTTACCTGTTTTACAGCACCAAGGCCCACACCTGGTGTCAGGAGGTGATGGAGGACAAGACGCAGCTGCTGCAGCTCTTCAACAAGTAAATACTACAATAATACTGTTAATACTACAATAACACTATGAATACTAGAGTAATACTGTTAATACTACAGCTGTTACTACACACTGAAAACCCTTTTGTGTGTATGTGTTCAGACTGAACAGCGCTCTGAGACACGAGCAGATGTTCGCAGATCGTTTCCTGCCGGACGCCGAGGCAGCTGAAGCTCTGGGTCGAACCTGCTGGGAGGCTCTGATCACCCCCATCGTCCACAGCATCACACTGTCAGGTAAAAATGTCCCCACGGTGCAGAAATGTCCTCATTAAAACATTTCGTAACCTGAAATTGGTCCTCACAAAGATGGCGCTACCAGCTCACACTCTCTGCTCCCTGTGTTTACCCAGAATCCTCTGCGTCCAGCCCTCTGTCCTGGCTGCTCAGTGAGTACCTGGATAACGCAGAGTCGGCCCGCCGCTGTAAAAGCCGGGCGGCCATCTTTAACTCCAGAGTGAGACGCCTCACGCACCTGCTGGTCCACGTGGACACGAGCCGGCCGGACAGCGAGGAGCTCAAACCGCCCGTCAAATCGAGTGAGTCTGGTGAACCAGTTTCATTTTGGTGGGTTTGTCCATTCACTATAACAACTCTGATCTCGCCACATAAATATCTGAGACGTGACATCACAGTGACATCACAGTGACATCACTACACAAGAAGCCTGACGCCATAGTTCTCTTTTAATTGATGGGAACGATTGCTAAAATGCAGTTCTATCGCCAGATTAGTGACAACTTTTTTCAGCTCAATTTCTGTGTTGCGTGATAGCATGGCCGAATTAGCAAACTAAGCTAGCTAAGTAGCCAGCCGTCCGACCGGCGGGCTGGTGGCCAACAGCAGCGCTGTAAAGATAAATTGAGGGCGTATAAATCTTTGGATGTTTATAGTTAACTATCCTTCAGTAAAGTCAGTCAAAAAGAGTCGTCCAATATCGGCGAAGTGTTTCAGAGACAGAGAGAAAGGGTTGCTAACAGTTTAGCCTTCTGCTAACAGCAGCCAACGGCTGCGGTTAGCAGAAGGCTAAATATTGGCAACATTTACTCTCCATCTCTGAAACGTTTCTCCGATATTGTAGCTCGCTAGAGCCTTGAATCACAGTTTGTCATCTCAAATGTTTTTGATATCTGGATTCTGGCACCCTACAACACAGCAAGATGACATTTTAGATGTGTAACTTTAGCCCACTGCTAGTGTTAGCCTCCAGTCTTTCCTTTGTTTAGCCTCCAGCTAACACCGTGACCTCATCATGACGTACACACTAAAAGGGTAAAATCTTCTGATGGATAAAAATGTGACACAAATATGAAACTAACAGCTGCAACAGTAAATCAATGAAGAGTGTTGAGTGTTTCAGTCAATGTTTATCTTGTTTTCAGAAGGTCTCAACCGAAGCAAAGAGCTGAAGAGTAAGTAACAGCTGAGTTTAGAGATTGTTCTCACTCTGTTCTGTAACATTTCATTTGTCCAAATGAGGACAGGAAGTCGTCACGGCGCCCCCTGCTGTTTGACCCCTCCATGTCTCAGTCTGGTGTTATTCTATGTGTTTGTCCTGTCTTGAGTCTCTCAGCTCATTGGTTCCTACTGAAGAAGGAAAAACACAAATCTATAGTTTCAGTTTTATTAACAGGCTCGGTAATTACCTAAAACTGCTGGGAACTGTAGCTCAGTGGTGGACAAAGTATTCATTAGTAAAGTACTAAAACCACAGTGTAGAAATACACTACAAGTAAAAGTACCTGAGTATTATTAGAAAAATGAACCAAAAGTACTTAATCCAGAAAAATGTCCCCTATGTTATATATTATACAATTAGAGTATTACTACTGATGCATTAATGTATTGAATTATTATTATTACTACTGATGCATTAATGTATTATACCATTAGATTATTATTATTACTACTGATGCATTAATGTATTATACCATTAGATTATTGTTATTATTACTGATGCTTTAATTAATGAATTACTTTATAACCTGCTGGGTAGTTAAATCTGTAACAGTGCATCATATTTTATAAGCTCATCATATGTTTTCTGCATAAAGTCTCACTTTATAAAGGAACCAGTAACTATAACTGTCAAATAAACGTAGTGCAGTAAAAAGTACAATATTTCCCTCCATAATGTCGTGGAGGTAGAAGTATAGAGTACCTAAAATTTTGCTTAGATGGAACCAGAGACTTATTAATTTATTGGTTTAATCATCCAGCTCCGCCTCTAAAGGTTGAGCAGCCCTTCAGATCAAACATGAAGCGATCAATATCAGTGAATCCTATCAATGATTGTAACACTGAAAATGACCTGAAGTCATCCAGCAGGGTGCGTCAGCTGACACGTTCCCCTCCTTGTCTGAACTGACTCAAACATTCAGCTTCCTTCAAACCAACCTCAAGTCATCAGGATGCGTTTACGCTCCATCTTTTTCTTTCAGTTTGGACTGCTCTTATTTTGACATGCCGACTTCCTGTTCCCATTTTTTTTAGTGGTGACCCTGATGTGGTTTCTTTTCAGATGGGAAAAGAAGGACAGAACAGAGACTGCACTGCTTTATCTTTACGTTTCTGGCTGCTGTTAGCGTTTCGGTTTCATTCTTATGATTTTAATTCAACAATGACGAACTTCATTAAGAAAATCGACCGTTTTAAAATCTGTCTTTCAGACGGTAAAGAGGGTAAAAACAAAGAAACCGCCGCGAACTCTTCCTCCTCCTCGTCCTCCTCAGCCAAGCCTAAAGTGAAGAGCAGCAGCAGCATCGCCGGCATCGCCCTCTGTTGGCAGGGAGTGGTACAGCGCCAGGTAACACTCAGACTTAAGAACACACTGCTGCTTGAAGTTTAACGTTAGTCTGTCGGTGTCATATCTGATCCTCAGGAACATTAACATACCCCCCCCCCCCCCCAGGTGAAGAAGTTCCTGGAGTCGAGCTGCAGTCTGCCGGACTTCGTGGAGCGTTACCGGTCTCTGTACCTGCGGCTGAAGAACGCCATGGAGGAGCTGTTTGGACAGCAGACCGCCTTCGTCCTCGCCCTGCGACACGGCTTCTCCGCCGCCTTGCTGCAGCTTTCCATCCTCAGAGCCATGCATGTAAGCCAGGATTAAAAATGGATCTGCACACCTGATTACAGCTTCCTGAGCATTTCAACTCTACAGGATCTCTATCTGGCACCATGACGCCATTTTAACATGTTTTATATCTTTAAATATTTTTATTCTGGGATTTCTACAACTCTCTGGCAACTATTTACATGTTTCATAATGTATCTGGAGGGTGATATTATAAGTGGTGTTATACTGTACAGTATATGAGTATATATAAGCAGGTGTTTGTCAGGTTAAACTCTGTACGCTGTGTTGACGCTGTGTTGACGCTGTGATGTGCAGGTGAGCGAGCGCTTCGCTCAGTACATCGATCAGATGATCCAGGCGAGCGGAGGGGCGTCCGGCAGCGTGGAGACTCTGGAGCGGCTGCAGCAGTTTCTGGAGCCGATGCTCTTCCTGTCGGGCCTGGAGCTCGCCAACACCTTCGAGCACTTTTACAGGTTAGAACGCCGTCACGCCAACGCGGTCGACTGAGCGCCGGCGGTCTGAACCCACCTGATCTCTCACCGTCTCTCTGTCTCTACAGGTACTACCTGGGCGACCGGCTGCTGGCTCAGGGGAACGTGTGGTTGGAGAGCGCCGTCATCGATCAGATCGGCAGCTGCTTCCCGAGTCGCTTCCCCCAGCAGATGTTGAAGAACATGAGCGAGTCGGCCGAGCTGCAGCAGGAGTTTCACCTGTACCGCCTGCAGCAGCTGGACCGATGCCTGCAAGAGCACGACCAGGTCGGCAAGAACCCACAGAACCTCGCCAAGTTGTTTCAGTTTAAAAGCACGATGCTCCGCTTCATCTGCTGATGCTTTATGAAGCTCTGAATCAGAAACAAACTTCAGTGTTTTAAAGGTTTCGCTTTCAAAACACTAAAACAATTTAAAGCTTTTTTTGATGCAGTTTGTCCTTTCGTTGTTGCCGTAGATGATGGAGGAGGAGTGGGCAGAGTCAGAGGAGGAGGCGGAGGTCCAGGTTCTGGTTCTGTCTCCACGCTGCTGGGCCGTGTCCTCGCTCTGCTTCCTGGACGAACCCGCAAAACATTTTTCAGCCGAACTCTGCTCTTACCTGAACCAGTTCACCCAGTTCTACACTCACAGTCAGTAACCAGTTCACCCAGTTCTACACTCACAGTCAGTAACCAGTTCACAGAGTTCAACACTGTTCTAAACCAGTCTTCTATCTAGTTAAAGGGATCTCTGCTCTCTTCACAGCCACCAGACTCCATTCACAAAACAACTAATTTTATGTCTCAGAACACACTTGATGTTTTTATAATCTGCATCTTTGTACATCCACCTGTGTGTGCGTGTCTCCACCAGGTCAGTCCATGTACGGTCTGAGTCACTCGAAGCCTCGCCGCTTGCAGTGGACATGGCTCGGTCACGCTGAGCTGCAGTTCGGATGCTGGACGCTGCACGTCTCCACGCTGCAAATGTTCATCCTGCTGCAGCTCAACAGCCACCAGGTGAGATATATCTGATCTGGTCTGGTGTGATGCGTTCACCGACCGTGGGCTCTCTGTCTGTGTCTGTGGTGCGTTCACTGACCGTGGGCTCTCTGTCCGTGTCTGTGGTGCGTTCAATGACCGTGGGCTCTCTGTGCGTCTATGCAGGAGGTTGGAGTGGACGCTCTGCTGCAGGCGACCGGCCTGTCCACCGCCGTCCTGCTGCACGCTCTGCTGCCGCTCATCAGCGAGGGAGGACCGTTGACCTGCAGCCAGCCGGAAGAGCCCAGCCAGGGTCAGTAACATGACGTACCCGACACCTGCTGCCCTTCATCCTCCTCCTCCTCCTCCTCCTCCTCCTGACTCTCCTCCTCCTCCTCCTGACTCTCCTCCTCTTCCTCCTGATTCTTCTCGTCCTCCTCCTCGTCCTCCTGATTCTCCTCCTCCTCCTCCTCCTCCTCCTCCTCGTCCTCCTCCTCCTCCTCGTCCTCCTGACTCTCCCCTCTGCTCTCAGGTGTGTTGCAGGTGAACCAGCAGGTGGCGTCTCGCAGTCTGGACGGCGTCCCGGCGTCTGTCCGGCTGCTGCCCAGGCAGACGTACCTGAACGTGGACGAGGACGCCGCTGGCACGCTCGAGAGGAAGAGGAACTACATCTACTGTCTGATCGTCCACATCATGAAGCAGGAGAAGGAGATGCACATCGACAACCTCGTCTTCAAGGTCAGAGGTCACCTCATTATATGATAAATATGATCAACATGTATTGATCAATAATAAACTGTATTGCTTTCTGATGTTGCCCACTACATAGAGACTAATACAGACTATCAAAGAGTTGTAGTTAACTCACTTTACAGCCCCCAAGGCATCATGGGAAGTGTAGTTAAGTAGCTATGAAACCATTTTCCATGTTGAGGTGCTCCATTGCTGGTGATAACAGATCAATCATTATGGGATGTCGTACTAACATGTCTCTGTCTGCTCCGGTCTCGTCGGTCCCCCTCCAGGTTCTGGACTCGTGTCAGAAGCAGGAGGCGTCTCGCTCGCCGGGCGCCGGGCGTTTCAGCTGCAGCACTAGCGACGTGTTGTCTTGCATCATGCACGTCATCAGCAAAGGCTGCATCCGGCGCAACGAGGACAACCCGCACATCGTGGAATTCCTGCCGGAGGACCCGTCCACGCCACAGAAAGGCCAGGCCCAGTTCTCCTTCAGTCAGACCGAGGTCAGGAAGGATGCCGCCGCCACGGACAGCAGGGCCGACATCAGGTGTGACCTCTGACCTCTGAGGGTTAACTCTGTTTATGTTATTTAACTTTATTCAGTTCTTCACTCACTCATTCATTAAGTCGTCTTCATCCACATCATCCTTCCCCTACAGAGTCACAGGAACGCCACAATACAGAATAAATCTGTAAAAGAAGAAGAAAATACATGTGGAAATATAAAGAGGAATAAATAAAAGAATATAGAAATACATTTTTATAATGTGGAAATGATGATGAAGTGATAAACTATAAAAGAATAATTTTAAGCATTTGCATTTATTTTCACATTTATTTGTTCATTTTTTTTCCTGTATATATTTATGTATTTTTAAAAATAAAAGCTATAAGGAAAAGAATAAGGAAAAATAAAGGGATGAAAACAAATAAATTACATTAATTGAAAATGTATAAATATATACTGTATATTTTTTTAAATATACAAAAAAAGTAATTTATATGCGGAAAATAAGTAAATTATATATATATTTTAAATACATAAGTAAATATATACAGAAATAAATAAACAAATAAATTTAAAAAATACACAAATGTTTATAATTATTCTTTTATTTAGTTATTTGTTTGTATATTTCCACATTTTTTGATTTACTTATATATTCTTTTATTTATTCCTCTTTATATTTCCACATTAAGTTTCTTATTCTTTTACAGATTTACTCTTTATAGTGGCACTCCTGTGACTCCGTATCCCTCTGTTCCGACTGTGTTTTTACAGGACTGTTCCGCTGATTTTCCCTCATGTTTTAACCCTGTAACCACTGATCACAGATCAGCATTTAGTCGTTTTATGTTCCGGTCAGTTTCAGTTTGAAAGCAGTCGATGTTTTAAAGGTTAAAACCTGAGTAACACTCTGTAATTTCCTAATAATTTCCTGGAAGAAAAACTGTGATGTGGTGCTGATTATATGGAAAGAAAAGCTCTTTATTAATAATAATATGAATATGAAGAATCATTGTTTACTTGTTGTTGGAAACTTACAGACAAATGTCATGTTTCTACATGACTGAAAGATTCTCTGTGTTACATTACTAATTCATTAGAATTAATTAACATTGTCTCTGATTTTCTATAATTAGTACCATATAACATTGTTCTTTCCAGGAAACTTAGTGATGGTTATTGTGAAATCACAGACTGAGCTGTGAAATAAAGTGTTGCTTCTGTTCTCGCAGATAAGAACAGATCTGGGTTCAGTTGTTGGTTTTATGTTGCGTTCCTGCGGCTGCTGCTCAGCTTCTATTAAAACAAAAACTCAGTCAATGAATCTGAAACTCTGACGTCCTGTTATTCCTCCAAAACAGACAAAATGTAAATTGTTTAATTTTCTACAAAAAGAAAATAAAGAAAAGATTTAAACTTTGTTTCTTGTGTTTTTACTTATTTTGTAATAATTAAGATTATCATCAATTGACTTTGAATTAATTTCTATGAGTATAATTTATCTTAAAGATTCACAAAGTATCAAAGTTTAAATTAAAACCAAATAAACTTGTAATAGAAACAGCATGTTTGTAAAAAATATCCAACAATTATTAGTAATATATATCAAAATATTGGTGAAAAGTATCCAAAAAATGTCCGAAAATTATCAGTAAAATGTCAAAACAATGGTGAAATATATATATGAAAATAATGTCTGGAATTTATTAGTAAAACATGTCAAAAAATCGATCAAACATATACAAAAAATGTCTGAAAATTATTAGTAAAATATATAAAAAATTGGTGAAACATAAAAATAAATCTGAAAATTATTAGCAAATTTTTCAAAAAAATGTTTTTTTTCAATTTTTCAAAAAAATTGGTAAAACATCCAAAAAAATTCCACAAAATTATTAATATATGTCAAAAAAATTGTGAAACATCCGCAAAATGTCCGAAAATGATTAGTAAAATATGTCAAAACATGGTGAAACATATCCGTAAAAATGTCCGAAAATTATTAGTAAATATATCCCAAAAATTTGTGAAAAATGTCTGAAAACTGCAGCTTGGTTTGATCACAATAAATCACCTTGCACACAGATAAACAGGAATGTAAAAGTAGTAATAAACTGTATTAATATTTTATGTTAATAAGTGTACCTTTATTGTTCTTGGTTTTTAATAATAATTTGATAACAAAACCATAAATGATTATAATATGTAATACAGTCAAAAATAATATGTCACAGTTTTCCAAATTGATAAAGTGTTTAAAACAAAAAAACATTAAAACATGAAGAGTTGCGTCTCAGCGGTGAAAACACAACTAGCATGTTAGTGGGTGGGAAGCCAGTGAGGGATCTCCCTCTTGAAGCTGAACAGCAGTGTATGAAAAATAAGTGTTACGTTTTATTTGATCTTAAACATGAATTAATTGCAAACAGTAAAACAAACACAGAGGAATAAAACCCTTTTATTAAAGGCTTAAAGTAAATCCTTATTTTTTCAAAATAAAATGTCCAGCTCCGTGAAAACATCTGTGTGTGTGTGTGTGCGTGTGTGTGTGTTGCAGTCTGATGTCGGCGCCGCGGCAGTTCGAGGACGGCGTTCTGGATGCGATTCTCTTCTCGATGGGCCGGACGATGACGCAGGAGGAAGTTCGTCAGCTGATGCAGAGGACTGTCCAACAGGTCAGACTGTTCTGTCAATAAAGTTGTATTTGAATCTGAGAGAGGAGAACTTCCTGTTCAGTTTGACCTCCGTTATCAAAGTCAAGGACATTTACTGAAATCCTCAAGATCCTCAAGAGACACAGAACAAACACTTTTGTCCCTTTCTGTCCCCTCAGGTATCGGGGACTCTGAGTCTGGACCTGGACCGAGGCGAACACCTTCTGGTTCACTGTAAGTGGAACGTGGACCTGCTGGTGCAGCGGTACACCGACGACCCCGACGTCCTCATCATGGCCGCCGGGCTCAAAAGCCGAAACCCTCAGCCGCCGCCGAGCCTCGCCTCCACCTGCCCCGTCTGCCTGGGCCCCCGGACCAGTGCCATGGAGCCGGTCCCCTCGCTAAGCTGCCTGCACTACTGCTGCAGGGTCAGACCCCCACAGATATACCATCTCGTGTGTTTGTGATTATTGATTATTGGTTATTGATTATCCTGTCTGTGTTACAGTCATGCTGGCAGGAGTACCTGACGGCGAGAATCGAACAGAACCTGGTGATGAACTGTAACTGTCCAATCACAGACTGCCAGGCTCAGCCCACCTCGCTGTTCTTCCTCAGCATCCTCACCGACAAGGACACCATTGCCAAGGTAACACCCCCACCTACCGTCACCACGGTAACACCCCCATCTACCGTCACCACGGTAACAGCCCCGCCTTCAATCACCACGGTAACACCCCCGCCTTCAATCCCCACGGTAACACCCTAACCTACCGTCACCACGGTAACACCCCCACCTACAATCACCATGGTAACACCCCGTCCTACCATCACCCCGGTAACACCCCCACCTACCGAAACCAAGGTAACATCACCACGGTAACACCCCCACCTAACATCACTACAATAACGCCCCACCTACCATCACCAAGGTAACACCCCCACCTACCATCGCCACGGTAACTGCCCCACCTACCATCACCACGATAACACTCCCACCTACCATCACCAAGGTAACACCCCCACCTACCATCGCCACGGTAACTGCCCCACCTACCATCACCACGGTAACACCCCACCTACCATCACCACGATAACACCCCCACCTACCGTCACCACGGTAACACCCTCTTTGCTTGCTTGAAAACGATGAATCGATGTCAGACTGATCTCGGATCAGATCAATGAATCGTTTCATCTGACGGGTCCATTGATTCCTGATCGATCAACTGTCTGTCCTTAAATCAGTTCTTTGTGATGTCGGTGTGAATTTGGACCTGAATCAACACCTTCTCCTCCTCTCTCGCTCTCTCTCTTCCTCTCTCTCTCCTTCTCTCTCTATGTCCTCCTCCTCTCTCTCTCTGTCAGTATGAGAATGCCTTGCTCAGAGGCTACGTGGAATGCTGCTCCAACCTGACGTGGTGCACCAACCCTCAGGGCTGTGATCAGATTCTGTGTAAGGAGAACATGGGCAGCATGGGGACCTGCTCCAGGTGCTGCTGGTCCTCCTGCTTCAGCTGCAACTTCCCCGAGGTCAGAGGTCACATACACACACGCACACACACACACACACACACACACACACAGGGTTATAGATGTGTATACAGACCGAGGTCAGAGGTCATAGATTTGTATACAGATAGCTGAAGGACCCCTCCCCTCCTGCAGGCCCACTATCCAGCCAGCTGCAGCCACATGTCTCAGTGGATGGATGATGGAGGATACTATGAAGGGATGAACATGGAGGCTCAGAGCAAACACCTCGCCAAGCTCATCTCCAAACGCTGCCCGAGCTGCCAGGCTCAGATCGAGAAGAACGAAGGCTGCCTGCAGTATGTACACTCACCTGTAACACCTACTGATGATGATGATGATGATGATGGTGGTGATGATGGTGATGATGGTGATGGCGGTGGTTTATCCCTCTGTCCTCAGTATGACCTGTGCCAAGTGTAACCACGGCTTCTGCTGGCGGTGTCTGAAACCCTGGAAACCAACACACAAAGATTACTACAACTGCTCCGCCATGGTTGGTTCACACACTGTCACATGATCACACTCCGTCCAATCAGAGACCAGGAAATCGCTCTCATGCTCTGTGAGAATTAAGGTTTACAGTGAAAATGGTCATTCCTAGTGTTAAAAAACAAAACGTAAAAGGAAATCAATCCCAAAAGTGATGGATGATAAACTTTGGTTAATAAGCTAATAAAACACTGGTTCTCTGATTTCATGTTATTATTATATTATTGCTGTACTGTTGGGCTGGTGACCAACGGCAACGCTGTAAAGATAAATAACACCGTGACGTCATCATTACGTCGGCTATAAAAGGCTCTATACTGTATTTAATCATTTGATTTAATGAGTCACTCCACATCAAACCAGCAAGCCAACATCATCTCTCCAGAATATTTAAAAACAGAAGTTTCAAAGTGCTTTTTAGGAAGAAGAAAAGACGATAATACAATATAAAAACAAGAGGAATAAAATGTTCAACCCATCAAATAAAACGTATAAAATCAAGATGAAACAAACGTGTTTCAGGATGTTTTTATAAAGATGACTTATCTCATCATATATTCAGTATCATCTGTGTTCAATATCTCCTGTTGTTGTTGTTGCAGGTGAGTAAAGCAGCGCGGCAGGAGAAGAAGTTCCAGGATTATAATGAGCGATGCACCTTCCACCACCAGGCCAAGGTAGCACACCTGGTTCACATCTGTCCTCTGCTCACACAGCTGGAGCAGCTGTTTATTATCTGTTTATTAAGATATGAATCTGAAAACAATAATGTTAAAGCTTCATGATGTTGGATTGATGAACAGCAGCTGCTTCACTGTGTTGGATGTTCATTCATTCCTACTGTTACTGTGAAGCAGCAGCAGACCTAGAAATACCAGCGTTAGCCTGGAACGCGAACGAATGCTAACCTGTTGGTGTCGGTACTGAAGGGGGTCTCAGTGAATCTGGTTTCTGGTGCAGGACTTTGCCATCAACCTGGAGAACAAGGTGTCGTCCATTAATGAAGCTCTGCAGATGAAGTCTTTGACCTTCGTCATCGACGCCTGTAAAGTCCTCGCTCAGGCTCGTAAGGTAACGCCACCGCCGCCGCCACCACCACCACCATCATCATCATCACTATCATTATCGCCATCATTATCATCATCATCATCAATGTGTTTCCTGTCTGCAGGTGCTGGCCTACTCCTGCGTCTACAGCTACTACAACCAGGAGACGGAGAAGATGGATGTGATGGAGCAGCAGACGGAGGCTCTGGACCTGCACACCAACGCCCTGCAGATCCTGCTGGGTGAGACTCATTATTAGCATTATTAACAGAGTTTCTGCTCTTTGAACTGGTCTTACTGGTGTTGGCTGGTGCTGACTGGTGCTGTCTGTGTCCTCAGAGGAGACTCTGCTGCAGTGCACTGACCTGGCCTCATGCGTCCGGCTGCTGAAACCAGAACACCTCAACACTGGACTGGAACTGATCCGACGCATCCAGGAGCGCCTGCTGGCCATCCTGCAGCACTCCACCCAGGTAACCAGTCCAGAGACGGACTGAAACCAGTATAAAACCAGTCTAAAGACGGGCTGAAACCAGTATAAAACCAGTACAGAGACGGACTGAAACCAGTATAAAACCAGTCTAAAGACGGGCTGAAACCAGTATAAAACCAGTACAGAGACGGTCTGAAACCAGTATGAAAACAGTCTAAAGACGGGCTGAAACCAGTATGAAACCAGTCCAGAGACGGGCTGAAACCAGTATGAAAACAGTCTAAAGACGGGCTGAAACCATTATAAAACCAGTACAGAGACGGGCTAAAACCAGTATGAAACCATTCCAGAGACGGGTTGAAACCAGCATAAAACCAGTCCAGAGACGGGCTGAAACCAGTATAAAACCAGTCCAGAGACGGGCTGAAACCAGTATGAAAACAGTCTAAAGACGGGCTGAAACCAGTATGAAACCAGTCCAGAGACGGGCTGAAACCAGTATGAAACCAGTTTAAACCACATCAGTATATTTCTAACAATTTAAACCACCAGTTTAGCATCACCAGTCCAGACCAGTTTAGTCCCATTACTTCCAGTCTGATTGCGTTTCCTGTGTTTGTGTTTGATCCAGGACTTCAGGGTGGGTTATCAGTCCAAGAGCAGCCAGGAACCAGAATCCACTCAGAACTCCAACCGGTCCAACAACACCAACACCAACAAAGAGTGAGTACGACAGATCCATGTTCCTGTCAGTCTGCTAAGACCTGGTCTCATGAGTTCAGCTGGTTTCCCGTCAGTCTGCTGAGACCTGGTCTCATGAGTCCAGCTGGTTTCCCGTCAGTCTGCTGAGACCTGGTCTCATGAGTCCAGCTGGTTTCCCGTCAGTCTGCTGAGACCTGGTCTCATGAGTCCAGCTGGTTTCCCGTCAGTCTGCTGAGACCTGGTCTCATGAGTCCAGCTGGTTTCCCGTCAGTCTGCTGAGACCTGGTCTCATGAGTCCAGCTGGTTTCCCGTCAGTCTGCTGAGACCTGGTCTCATGAGTCCAGCTGGTTTCCCGTCAGTCTGCTGAGACCTGGTCACCCTAAAATCCAAATTAAATTTATATTCCGTTTGTAAATAAAAACAACAAACTGTTTTCTGCTTCAGGTCAAAGTCGGACCGAGCGTCGGAGTCCGGAGACTCGGACAACAACAACTACGCGGGTGAGGAGGGTGGCGAGGAGGCGGAGGATGAGGACGACGAGTACGATGAAGAGTACGTCCCCGAGTGGCACGAGGACTACGACGAGGACGACATCGACGAGGACGACTTCTTCTCCGACGACGACGAGTCCGAGAACCTGGAGAGGGACTTCAGCCCCTTTGACTGAACCGGACGCCAAAAAACACGAAGCTCCCAGAGTCGAGGGACGGGAGCGAGGGGACGAGGCGGGCCCCGCCACGGCCCCGCCCCCTCACCTGAGATTGTCAGGAGGGACTGGAGACGACCCCCCTCCCCCAACCCCCCCCCAAACAGCTGCACTCGCTTTCACACCTCCTGTATGTCACCGTCTGTGTTCTCATCACGCCACCGTACGGAGGAAGACGAGGGTCATGTGACCAAGAGTTCTGAGTTTAATGTTTAAATTCTGAGAGAGAATTCTTAGTTTAGTCTTTAAATTATGAGAATAATTTATAAATTCAGAGTCAATTCTGACATGAAAGTCATGAGGAGTTTATTTTTATTATTACAGCCTGTTTAAACCAGTTTAAACACGGTTTGACACAAACTTTAAACACGGTTTGACACCAGGTTTAAACCAGTTAAAACACGGTTTGAAACCAGGTTAAAAACAATTAAAAAACACTTCAAACACATGGTTTGAAATTATGTTAAAAACAGTTTAAACAAGTGGTTTGAAACAAGGTTAAAACCAGTTCAAACATGGTTTGAAACGAGGTTAAAACCAGTCTAAAACACGGTTTGAAGCTTGGTTAAGACCAGTTGAAAAACACTTTAAACATGGTTTAAAATGATGTTAAAACCAGTTTAGAACCAGTTTAAACACACCGATTGAAACCAGGTTAAAACTAGTCTAAAACCAGTTTATACACATGGTTTAAAACCAGTTTAAACACGTGGTTTGAGATAAGGTTAAAACCAGTTTAAACACGGTTTGAAACATGGTTAAAACCAGTTTAAACACACGGTTTTGAAACGCAGTTAAAAGCAGTTTAAAAACAGTTTAAACACATGGTTTGCAACAATGTTTAAACTAGTTTAAACCGCATAATAGTTTGAATTTAGTTAAAACACAGTTTGAAACCAGTTTAAACCCAGTGTGAAACTGGTCTAAAACAAAGTTAAAATGGGTCTGAAACCAGTTTAAAACCTGAAATGGGTGTAAAACCCAGTTTAGACCAGTATACCAATGAAACCAATCTGTCACCAGTTTGAAACCTGTCTAAAATTAGTTTAACACCAGTTTGATACCAGGCTGAAACCAGTTTAAAAGGAGTCAAAACAGTTTGAAACCAGTATATAATTTGGTTTAAACCAGTTAAAACATTTTGGTTCCAGAAAATCGACTTTCATCTCAGAATCTTTACTTTAGTGACGATTCAGATTCAATTTTAAAGTCCAGATTTAGTTTGTGCGACTCTGAATCTCAGAACGTTATTCCTCCTCGTCGTCTCTTCGGTACTGACCCACCTCGGCTCTGATCCTGATCCTGGTTCTGGTTCTGGGTCTGGGTCTGTTGGGGGTTTACGCCAGAGGAAGTCTGTTAGTTGATGTGATGTTTGTTTCCTGCTGCTGCTTGTTGCAGAGAGAGAGAAGAGTGGATTATGAATCCAGAGACTGTTGGTCCTCCTCTCATCATCTGTTGGTTTAATCTCACGTTCTGCCTTGGTTTGTTTCATGATGGAGGTTGCCTTCATTAGCGAGTGAAGAAGAATAGAAGATCACATTTAGATTTACTCACTGAGCTTTTTTTACATGTTTGTAGAGCTGGATGTTTCTATGCATCCGAAGAAGCGGATTCTGGCGGGTTGAATCCTGAGCAGAGGTTCTGAAGTATCACTGCAATAACTGGTTGATTATTGATTATTATCGATCGGCTCACTGTTGCGTCATTTGCTGAGCAAAGACTCTGTCAGCTGCTCCGTGTTCTCCGTTGTTAGGATGAGATCTGGGTTTGTTCTGCAGGAGTCCCTGCTGTCATTTTGAGAGATCCTATATTCATATTGTTGATGTTCTATAATGTTCTATAATGTTCTATAATGTTCTATAATGTTCTTTCTGGTTCCTCTGTTGGAGTCGAGCGACTTCAGCCAGCAAACTAAATCAATAAAAGCTTTTTCTGCTACGCTGCACCACAACTCTGATTTCATCAAAAAACACTTTATTTATATACAGTATATGTATGTATGTATGTATGTATGTATGTATGTATGTATGTATGTGTGTGTGTGTGTGTGTATGTGTGTGTATGTATGTGTGTGTGTGTATGCGTGTGTATATACTGCATGTATATATGTATGTACAGTATATATGTTTGTATAAATGTATTTGTGTGTGTGTGTATATATATATATATATATATATATGTGTATTTATTTATTATTATTTTAAGGACTTAAATGACTTAAACTGAAATGTACCACAATATATATATATTTTTTATAAATATATATTTACATATATATATATATTTATTTACACATATATATTTACATTCATTTATTTAGACATATATATTTACATATATCAGCATGGAGGGTTTGTTAGGGATTCTATTTATATTTTTATACATATATAATATTATTTGCCAGCATGTAGGGTTTGTTTGATTACATGACGGACAGACTGATATAGATGGACTATAACTGATGAATAGTGAGGACTTCTGTGCATGTTTACAGGTTATAAATGAGTTATTGATGAGAAAAGATCCATTCAATTGACCCGAAGTCCTTTAAAAACTCATTGACTTTAATTTGTCAATTGAATTAAAGACACTCAGCTGCTAAAAGAGTCTCTTAATAAACCTTTAAACTGAACAAGTGAACAATCACTGTGGGTCTAGAACAGGGGTCAGCAACCTTTACTATCAAAAGCCATTTTAGATAAAAAAACAAAAACAAATTTGTCTGGAGCCGCAAAACATTTGCAGTGAGGTAGGGGCCACATTGAGGGAAAAACAAATCTGAGATTACGAGAATAAAGTCATAACTTTACAAGAAAAAAAGTCGTAATATTACCAGAATAAAGTCATAACTTTACGAGAAAAAGTCATAATATTACTAGAATAAAGTCACAACTTTACGAGAAAAAAAGTCGTAAGATTACCAGAATAAAGTCATAACTTAACAAGAAAAAGTCATAATATTACGAGAAAAGAAATCGTAATATTACCAGAATAAAGTCACAACTTTACGAGAAAAAGTCGTAATATTACCAGAATAAATTCATAACTTTACGAGAAAAAAATCATAATATTACAAGAATAAAGTCATAACTTTACAAGAAAAAAAGCCGTAATATTACCAGAATAAAGTCATAACTTTACGAGAAAAAAAATCATAATATAACCAGAATAAAGTCATAACTTTACGAGAAAAAAAATCATAATATAACCAGAATAAAGTCATAACTTTACGAGAAAAAAAATCATAATATAACCAGAATAAAGTCATAACTTTATGAGAAAAAATCATAATATTACAAGAACAAAGTCATAACTTTACAAGAAAAAAATCATAATATAACCAGAATAAAGTCATAACTTTACGAGAAAAAATCATAATATTACCAGAATAAAGTCATAACTTTACAAGAAAAAAATAACTTGCAAAATTACTACTACTATACATATATACATATATATACTAATATTATGACTTTATTCTCATAATACTTCGACTTTTTTTCTCGTCAACTTCTGACTTTATTCTCATAATATTGCGTCTTTTTTCTCGTAAACCTATGACTTTATTCTCGGAATATTATGACTTTATTCTCGAAATCTCAGATTTATTTTATTTTCCTCAGTTTGGCCCTAATACTCTGTCGTACCGTCGTATCATAGACCTACAAAAATGATAAATAAAAATGAAAATGTAAACAAAGAACAGTTATTCATTTCCATTTTTATAAATCCACAGGGAGCCACTGGAGAGGAGCTGAAGAGCCTCAGGTTGCTAAGAGACCCCTGGTCTAGCCCTTCCCTGCAGTTCGCTCCTCCCGCCAGCTGGAGGAGCTGAAGAGCCTCAGGTTGCTAAGAGACCCCTGGTCTAGCCCTTCCCTGCAGTTCGCTCCTCCCGCCAGCTGGAGGAGATAAAGAACAACGGACCTGTCAGCCGGCCGCCATTAAAACACAACATCAACACAACGATGCTGTCTGTTCACACTGTAACCTGCTATAAACATCTATTATAAGTTTATATCAGTGAACGGATTCTTTGTGAAGCTCTGACACGGAAAGGAAATGTAGCTACCGACCGGAACCGACCCGGTGTTCTGTTGAGTAGCTGTTAACGCTCGGTAGCTTAGCTTAGCATAGCTAGCTTCAGCTGTTAACTTCAGCCGTTTGCTTCAGCCGTTAGCCGTTAACTCCAGCCGTTAGTACAGTTAACTTCAGCCGTTTGTTTCAGCCGTTAGCCGTTAACTTCAGCCGTTAACTTCAGCCGTTTGCTTCAGGTGAGGAGATTTATTTTTTTATTTTTTTATTTTAGTAAACAAATTCAAATTTACAACCAACATGGCTCATAGATCATTGCATTAGAGTAAAAGGACAAGGTGCATACAGAACAAGAACAAATAAAATGTGTAAAATTATACATGTAAATAATAATAAATTAAATGAAGGGCTATGGGGCTGTACCTGTAATTCATATTCTTCTATTATACTAAGAAGTTTCAATGCATTTTTGTTTTTCATGACTTTAAGAGCTTTTATGTAAGAAAGAAACTCAGAATGAAACACATTAAACCAGGTTTCACTTTCATATACTTGGATTTGTGCAAATAAAATTTTCCAAGAATGAGAATGTTATTCACCAGAAAGTCATCTTTGTTATTGTCCATATCTCAGGAGAGGAGATGGGACGAGGAAGCCGACCCCCCATGGGACCGCCGGGTGATAACGGACCTCCGTTCGACATGGGTCCGCCTGGTTGGGGTCCTCCGCCGCCCGGTGGATGGGGGCCACCGCCCGATGAATGGGGCCCCCCGCCGCCCGGAGGATGGGGTCCAAGAGGCCCTCCGCCGCCTGGAGGGTGGGGACCGAGAGACTCTCCTCCGCTCGGCTGGGGACCAAGAGGGGGCCCATCACCGCCGGGCTGGGGGCCTCATCCAGATGACTACAGACCTCCTCACCCTGACGACTGGCTGCCTCCCCACCCCGATGACTACAGACCTCCTCACCCAGATGATTGGAGACCTCCTCACCCAGATGATTGGAGACCCCCTCATCCAGACGACTGGAGACGCCCTCACCCTGACTACAGACCTCCCCACCCTGATGACTACAGGCCTCCTCACCCTGACGACTGGAGACCCCCTCCGGGCTGGGGACCCCCTGGCTGGGGTCCGGAACGTCCCCCTGAGCCGTGGGGGCCCGAGCCAGTTCCCCCCGGACCCTTACCACCTGTTGCCCCCGGACCTTTACCACCTGTACCTCCTGTAGCGTTCCCTCCTCTACCCCCTGGACCTCCTCCGGATCCCGCAGCCTTCGGACCGGTGTCCATGCCGCCTATCCTCCCTTCAGCCTGCGTGCCTCCTTCATTGGGGTACCCGAGCTACCCTCCTCCTGGCTGGCCAGGAGGCCTGGAGCAGCTTCCTCCGCAGGTCCTCACTCTACTTCATGTTCGCTCTCCTGTTATTGATCGGATGTCCTGTGATTGAGTATTGATTGATCAGGTTTTCTCTCTTTCAGCCCATCGTGGAGGAGGTGATGCTCAACCCGCCGCCCGATCAGCCTGAGTGGGTGAGTCCAGACCAGGTCTGGTGGTTTGATCAGTACCAGGTCCCACTTCCGCTCAGATCCCTTTAACGGAGTGGTGTTAGTACACTATGGTATTAGTACTTAAGGGTGTGAGCACTTGGTCCAGGTCCAGTGAGGTGTTGGGTTAAGGTCCAATGAGGTGTTGGGTTAAGGTCCAGTGAGGTGTTGGGTCCAGGTCCAGTGAGGTGTTGGGTCCAGGTCAAGTGAGGTGTTGGGTTAAGGTCCAGTGAGGTGTTGGGTCCAGGGCCAATGAGGTGTTGGGTTAAGGTCCAGTGAGGTGTTGGGTCCAGGGCCAGTGAGGTGTTGGGTCCAGGTTCAGTGAGATGTTGGGTCCAGGTCCGGTGAAGTATTAGGTCCATGTCCAGTGAAGTATTATGTCCAGGTCCAGTGAGGTGTTGGGTCCAGTGAAGTATTAGGTCCAGGTCCAGTGAGGTGTTGGGTCCAGTGAAGTATTAGGTCCAGGTCCAGTGAGGTGTTTGGTTCAGGTCCAGTGAGGTGTTGGGTTCAGGTCCAGTGAGGTGTTGGGTTCAGGTCCAGGTCTTCAGCAGGATCACGTGTGTGTTTTTCTGTCTGTTTCAGATTAAAGCGTTGATCTCGGCTCCGGGCGCTCAGTCCACTTTGGGGGAAACTAAGAAACCTGCCGAGGAGCTGGCCGTCACATCTGCGGCTGACCCCGCCGCTGCCCCGAAACCAAAACCCAAACTGGATCCCAGCAGGACCACCAGAGCGCTCGGCCTGCTGGGAAAACGAACGTTTGATAAGTGAGTTTATTTTCAATGAGACCAGGAGCTAGCGCAGAGCTGACTTCAGATACCTTACTCTTCTTCTGTGGTGTTTCTCCTCAGGCCTCCTCCAGGCAGGTCTACAGGGATCATCTCATTCATCGGGGTAAGTCATGTGACTGATGATGTCACAGGTCACCTGGTTGATTTTCTCTGGATACAGGATAGATAGAAGTGCCTGAATGCTCTCTGACTCAGTAACCAGTGACCCGTCTGATCCTCAGCCCTCGTTCGGCTACATCGAGAGAGAAGATCTGCAGAAGTTCACCTTCAGCTTCGCGGCCTTCTTTGGAAACCCCAAAGCCATGACGCCCGGGGTCAGAGTTCACTTCACCGCCTGCAAGGAGAAGGTGAGGCTGCCACTCAACTCCTTGGTTTGTTTACATGACGTAGGACAGAAGTGCAGATTTAACGTATTCAGTGTGGACAGAGAGCGTCCGAATCTACGTGATGTGGTGAGATAGTCGTACGCTCGCATCCAGTCAAGACACGGAGGAACTGTAAAAGTAATAGGTTAATATTCTGCTCACATCTGTCAGACTTTTAAATATTATTAAAATTATTTCACAAATTTTTTTGTGTTTCTCAGAAGAACAGCTTGATAGCGACGGATGTGAAAGTGGCGCCGGGTGGAACGGAGAACGTGGACACGGAGATCTACGAGGCGGTGGTCAGCCAGCCCATCACGGAGCCTCAGGTCAGTTCACGCTTCACACTCACACCTGTCGTCCTTCCTGTTTCCTGTTGTTGACCCCCGCCGGTGTCGTCGGTCCGTAGCCCGGCGAGCGGCAGTACCCGGGTCAGGTCCACGTGGACATCGGGCCGCTGAGGACCAACCTGACGTTCGACAGGAAGGACAGCACGGTGACGCTGCTGAAGAATGACCAGGTGCTCATCAACCTGCTAACCGACATCGTCACGGAGAAGAGGAGAGCCACCAACATCAAACCCAAGATCCCGTCCACCTTCAGATTAACCGACGAGATCAGAGAGGAGGTAAGAGCAACTTCCTGTTCACCTGCTCACACTAAACTACAACGCTCAACTTATGACTTTAGTTTATTTAGGTTTTTTATATCCTCCCAGTGGGGTTCCTGAAACCATCTGCATGATGACGCTGCTACATGTACAGTATATTATATCCTTATAGTCAGTGTATTTGTACCGTAACTTAGATGGCGGTCAGGAGTACCGGCAGGAAGCTAAGCAACATACTGCTGTGGACGCCATGTTAGTTCAGATCAGAAAGTCACACAATAACACAAACTAATTAACTGATCGATGCAGCGGTAGACCAGCAACTCCTGTATTCTGCGAGGTTAAATTACTGGTTTTGTGAATGGAGTCTGGTGGCTTTGATGAGAGCGATATAACGGCTTAAGTTCAGTGTTAAGTTTGGCAGCTATTTTAGATTTGTCTTAGTTTTAAGACGAAAATGCTTCTTAGTTTTAGTTGCCACGAGAGAATGACAGAGAGAGAGGAAGAGAAAGTGGAAAGTGACAAAAGTAAAGAGAGGTTTTGGTTAAGTTTTTGTGTTTTTAAACTACATTTTAGTCTCGTCTTTTTTGTCAACGATATTGCATGTTTGATATCGTCACCGTTAGCGTTTAATGACGTCGGCGCCGTCTTGTCATCGTCTCCTTTTAGTCATGTTAGAAAAGGTCGTTGACGAACATATTTCGTCATAGTTTTGATTAACAAAATTAACACTGCATTTCTGATTTTTTATTTATTTATTTTTTGCGGGGATATCGGGCAATTAATAGTCTAACATTTTTTTTTCCTGCCCCAATCCATCATTATAACGGTCTTTAACGACCATTAGCGTGAAGTGTAGTCATGTGGTTGCTCAGGCGATGACACGATGATTGGCTAAATAACGGTGCTAACAGCTAACGGAGATTCCATTGAGTTACATTATGATGCATGTTTGATGTCTACACTGTTATTGTTTAATGACGTTGACGCTATCTCGTCATCGTCTCGTTTTAGTCATGGAAGAAAAGGTCGTTGACGATCATATTTCATCATAGTTTTCGTTAAAGAAATCAACACTGAGCCGAACAGCGTCGGATAAACAGAGATTTTGAACATGAAGCTGCTTTATTCAGTGATTTTAGCGGTTTGTTTTGAGGAGGAGGAGATGAACATGACGTAGTGTGTGTTTACCTACTGCTGCATGACCACCAGCTGACACACGTCCTGTTGTTACACATTTACACAATTTAGACGCATCAAATGAAAATGAGTCAAAGCTTCTTTATGAAGATTTTTCCTAGCTTTGTTGATGCATCACCGTTGAACCTCTTCCTCTCAGGGAGTCATCATCAGCCTGAACGACAACGAAGGCGTCATCAAGTCTGACGAACACGGCGAGCTTCCCTTCAACGTCAAAGAGAACTTCAGCGACGTAGAGTTCACTGCCGAGGACGTCAACGAGGAGGTTGAGTTCACCGTCCTCACGGTGAGACAGCCTTCACTCTTTCACTTCCTGTCACAGATTGAACTCCTGACCCAAACAAATAACGTATATCGATAAGTGAAAGTTAATAGTCTTTGTAGGTGGACGTTTTACTGGCGTCAGGTGGTCGCTTTCAGTTCAAAATGGTGGCAGCGTTTCGTCTAATAGCTTCTATACTCTTTGTTCGAGGCGTTTTTCTACAACATGGTTTGTTTTCTCCTCAGCTGAAGGGGGGGAAGCAGGCCATCAGGATGCGGCGAGTGAAGGAGCCCCTCCTCCTAACGCTCTCCGCCGCCACTGCTGCTGCCGCTGCCACTGCCGGCGACGAGGAGGCCGACGATGAAGAATCTTTTCTCAGTCCGAAATCCGGTGTCAGGCAGGAGCTGGGAGTCAACATGATGCTGGACCCAGAGCTGTATGAGGGCATCGTCAGCCAGACAATCATCGAGCCCACGGTGAGCGACACTCCACGCCAGTTAACACAGCTCCTCTGGGACATTCCCTGCCGATCGGCGATGAGCCGTGTCGGCCGATACAGATGGTTCTGTTTTGTTGTAGCAGCTGGTGTTCAAGTCTCTAGAATAACTTTATTCACCTCCGTCCTGAAGTCAAACAGTCAGAAAGTCTAAATGTTCTCCTTTACTGCTATCTGGAATCGGCCCTGCTAGCTTGAACCGGCCCTGCTACCGAGAACTGGCCCTGCTAACTAGAACCGGCCCTGCTAGCCGGAACTGCTTTTATCATAAAATGCACAGTTGTTATGCTCAACTGCCCCGCTATGAACAGGAAGTCAACGTAATAAATATCTAAATAAATAGATCAAGTATTAGATAAAGAGAGGAACTGGTTTTACTGGTTCCTGCCTCTGGTGTCTAACATCTGTCTCTCTGTAGCCTAACATGAAGGGTTACCCGGGTCAGATCCACGCCAACATCGGCCCCTGCAAGACCAACGTGACCTTCGACCACCGAGACTGCAGCGTGACGCTGCTGAAGAACGACCACGTGTTGATCAACCTGCTGGTGGACGTGGTGACGAAGAAGAGGAGAGCAGCCAACATCAAACCCAAGATCCCCTTCACCTTCAGCTACACCAGAGAGGAGAGAGAGCTGGTAACTCGCCGCCGTCGCCTTGTCTCTGGTTAAATCACTCAACCTGAATCTGACCTCTGACCTCTGAGGCTTCGCTCTCTTTCCTCTGTGTTTCAGGGCGTCATCACCTTCCTGGGTCCGAAAGAAGGAATCGTCAACTCGGAGGAGCACGGCGAGCTTCCTTTCGACATCTGTGAGAACTTCAGCGAAACCAATTTCAACACCAAAGACATCCACAAGGAGGTGGAGTTCACGGTGGCCGAGGTGAGTGTGACGCACGCCCGCCGGACGCCAGGCAACAGGAAGTGACTTGACGTTAACCTCTGCTCTGTTTCTGCAGGTGAATTCAGAGAAGAGAGCCATCAGGCTGATGAGGACGAAGAGGGTTGAGGACCAAATCCTGGAAGAGCAGAAGAAACGGGAGGAGGAGGAGAAGAGGAAGAGGAGGGAGGAGGAGGAGAGGAGGAAACAAGTGGAGGAGGAGAGGAAGAGGAGGGAGGAGGAGCTGGAGGAGAAACGAAGAGAGGCGGAGAGGAAGAAGAGGGAGGAGGTGGCGCTGGCGCTGGCAGCGGCCAAATGCAAAGTAAGAAACAGATGAAGTGATTTCACAGATTCTTTATTTTGATTTTATGTTTTTATTACACGGCTTTGTTGAATACTGACCAGTGATCGTCTGTTATTGACGTGTTTCTGACTGCTCGCCGTCTTCCTGTCGTCCTGTCAGTGGACGCCGCTTGGCTTCCACATCAGAAACCCCGACACGCTGGACGACATCAGCAAGGAGCGATTCCAAGGCACCGTCCTCCGAGCCATCTCCAAATATCCACGTAAGGAGATCAAGAAGGAGCCGGAGGAAAACAAGGAGGGACCAGGAGCTGGACAGATGCTCCCCGGACAGGTGATGGTGTCCCTGGAACATCCCGGAAGAGTACTGCAGTTTGCCATATTCCATTTATGTCGCCATAAATTAAATATCTTATTTTCCTACAGGTAAAAATTAAAGTGGAGGAAATGGATGAAGGTGAGAAGGAAGAGGCGGAAGGAAAACCTGAAGGAGAGGAGGGAAAGGAGGAAGAGGAGGAGGTGAAGAAGAAGAAGCAGTCTGTGGAGGCTGGAGGTGGAGCGGCGGAGAAACCGGACCCAGAGATGGGTCGACTGGTGATGACCATCGACGGTGAACAGAAGCAGCTTACCTTCGGTCCCAACGACCTGCTGAGCACCGCCACCATGCTGGACGGAGACAAGGTGAGACCAAGGTCATCTGAGACCAGGTGAGCTGTTACAGCACAAACTACTAAATACAACCAAGTGGAGGATTTGCAAGGTATACCGATACTAGAAAGGTATCACGATACCCTGTTTTATTAGTACCAATAATTGAATGAATGACGTTGTTTTAATATGATTCGTGAGTTTATGTGCGACCGCTGGGCCGTGTGTGTGCAGCGCTCTGCTTTAGAGGACGCCATCCGGACTGGGATCCTGCAGGAGCAGGAAGTTATAACTTTACTGCTGGTGGAGCAAACGGTCAAAAACTGGTCATGACCTGCTTTAATGAAGATTAAAGCAGGTCATGAACCACAGTCCCGCTCTGAGCTGGTGTCTCTATCAGGAGAACTCCCTTCAAAAACAAGGAAATAACAGTGCGGCTCTGATTACCGATCAAATGTACCGATAACATTAGATTCATCATCTTTTCTGAATCTGTCCAAGCATCTCCTGTAATTCAGCAAACACGTAATCCACCACATTCAGTATCAGTATCCAGATATTTAGGCAGGATATTGTATCAAAGTCATAATTTTGTTATGGTAACAACACTGACCTGAGACGACCCGATTGTGTCTGTCTGACCCGTGAAGGTGCGTTTCAACATCGCCACCCATCAGGAGACCAAAGAGGAACGAGCCGCCTACGTGGAGATCCTCCCCGACTCCTTCGAAGAGTCCATCGAACAACGCCGACACGTAAGCTCTAAACTAAACTATCAGCCAGAGAGCCAGACTGGGTCTGAATGTGGATCAGAACCCAGCTGAACCCTGACGTGTTCTTGTCTCCAGGGCATCGTGATCGAGTTCTCCCACGCCACCGGAATCATCAAGTGTGCTCAGAACCCTCAGCTCTACTTCCACATGTCAGAGGTCATTGAGAAGAAGAGGCTGGAGCTCAACGAGAAGGTCGAGTTCAGCGTCGTCCCTGTGAGTCCTCCTCTTCATCACCACCCTCTGTTTCTCAGATTACACTCTAAATGCTAAAATCCTGGTTATGGTGTTAATCTTTAACATTCTCATTACATCTTCTGTGTAAAAAACGTTTCTTATTATTGTTTCTCCAAGCATGAAACGGCAGAGGGGGGAAACCAGGCCATCAGGATAAAACGTTTCACCGAGAGCGTTTTCCTCCCCGTCAGGAAGTTGGGCGGTGTCGGGGCGAGTAAAGGAAAGGTGAGAAGGACCGGTTTCATATTTATACAGTTACCATGTGAGAAGGAATGAAGAGAGAACTCTTCTGTTTTTGATTTTAATACAGTCTATCTGGACCCAACAAATGTGTAGATTTAAATTTGTTAACTTTTTAACGATATAAAAGCTGAAGTCTGTTCTTTCTGCATGTTGCTATTCATGTGTTAAGTATTTGTACGACACAAACACAACGTGGACTTAATTTCAGTAAGGGATAATACATATTACTGAGTGATTTTAGGGTCTAATGCAAAGCTGTATATTGCTTTATATAGTGTTATTATGACTTACATTCATTTCCATTTCCAGTTGTGTGCATTTAACAAATGATGAAGCAGTTTTATCACAAGATGTTGGCCGAGGTCATTGTTTTTTCTAATTTTGTCTAATATGTGTTTCGTTGGTAGATGACCATCAAGCTGGGTAAAGCTTCAGAAGACACTGAGTGAGTAATGATTATTTTTATTTATGTTTATGTGTGTGCAGAAAAGAATGCCATGTAAAGATAAGGATGGTCTTAGTTTTCCAGATAGTTCTTATATGATTCAAATCACCTATTTAAATGTGTTTATTAGGGCTAGGACCTACAGTATCTCCTGATTCAATACTATTACGATACTTGGTTGTCGATTCGATATGTATTGTGATTTTTAAGTATTGCGATTTGATATCACGTTTTTTGTAAACTTTAACACTGGACCATGGGAAAAAGTTGAATCATACACTTCTAGGGACTTCAAAAATATCTAAATTAATACAGTAAAATAGTTTGATTCTCAGCATGTATGTAGTCAGAGATGTCCTGAAGTCAAATATATCAGTCATTGTTAGGAATTTTTTATTACATTTTTCCCAGCAACCCAAAATTCAAAGACTAAAGACATTTCCCTCACAAATTAGTAGTATTTTCTTTTTAATTTATAAGGGACATATAATGTTTTATACTTCTGGTGTATATAAATGTGTAAACTAAATGAAATATAACTAAACCTGAAACTAAAAGACATCTTTAACTGTGCAGTTAACCTAATTTAATCTTCTCTTGTTGGATAAATACTAAATAAAATGAGCAGTAATAATAATAATAATAATAATAATAATAATAAATTGGACAAATATATAGCGCCTTTCAAGAAACCCAAGGATGCTTTACAAAGAGGGCACACAAAATCATACTAATAAATAAACAGAGGAAAAAAATAATAATTCTATAGCCAGATAATTAAAACGAGTGATGTGTAGGAGGAGTTAGAGGTCATAGGCCTTGATGTAATAAAAACATAAAATACTGTCTGTAACAACTTACCTCTGACATTTCAGGGATGAAAAACCAGAGGCAGACAAGCTGAAGGCGGTGGTGAAAAATCTTAGAACGCAGGACATCAAGACCAGAAGGGATTATGGTGCCTCTCGCCGTAGACATGGCAGGAGCAGGAGTCCGAGTAGGAGTAGGGCCAGGAGTAGGAGTAAAAGTAGAAGCAAGAGTCCGCCCAGAGACCAGTTTGGACGTATCGGCAAAAAGAGACGCAGCCCCAGCCCTGACCGCGACCGTAAAAGCAGCAGGTACAGACGAAGCCGAAGCCGAGAGAGGTCAAACAGGCCCACCAAGAGGCGCACGAAGAGCCGCAGCAGGAGTCGCAGCCGAAGCAAGAGCTCCGGCAGGAGTCGCAGCAGGAGCATGGAGAGAAGCAAGGAGGTGGCCATGAAGAAGAGGAGCAAAATCAGCAGAGAGCACGAAGAAAGTCACAAGAGGAGGAGGGAGTTAAGCCCTCCTCCCAGACGCGGCGCAGTCGTGGATGACGAGCTGGCGAGGAAGAAGCGGGAGCTGGACGAGCTGAATGACATGATTGCCTACAAAAAATCGCTGGTGGACCCTAGACAGAGGACCTGCATAGACTACGACCATGGTCGGATCGCTGTCCCACTCACTGAATACAAACCAGTCCGGTCCATCCTGAAGAAACGACCAGAGGGACCCGAATACCTCCACCGGCCCTATGACGATCCTTATTATGACCGGCCATACAGTCCTTACCAAGATCAGCGGTACGGTGACCGCTCCGGTGATCCGTTCGCCAGTCGTTCCTACACTGATCGCCCTTATGGTGAGCGTTCCTACAGTGATCGCCCTTATGAAAATCATCCCTATGGTGAACCTTCGTATGGTGGCCCTCCGTCTGCCAGCCAGCGTTACACTGATCGCTACGATGTTTATGACGAACCATATGACGATCGCTACCATGACCCAGCATATGCGGACCGACCATACAATGATTCGTATCGCCCTGTCAAACAGAGCCAGTCTCCAGATCCTCATGGTCCCTCACCTTCTTCTCAGTCCGGCCAATATCCTGTAGCCTCCAGCCAACCTCCCTTGATGAATCCTGCTGCCACTTCATCTTCCCAACCCCCTTTAAGACCTCCTTCTCCCACAGAACCGCCTCCTAGAAGCCCGTCTCCGACACCGCAGAACACAACACCACGCCAGGCACCTCCAGCGTTGAAACCACCCCTCGATCGCTTTCTTGACATGCTTAATAAAAAGGTGGATGCTGAAAAGAAATCAGAACCGGTTTATGTGAACGATGACCTTCTCCCTCATGAGCGGGCGCTTCAAGATGGCGGGGGTTTCTCTCGTATTGTGGGATTGGCTCAAGAGCAACCCAGCAGCAGTCTAGCTCTAGAAGAGAAAAATACACCGCTAATCCCTAAAAGGTCCTCAGTAGAGAGAACAAGTGAGGAACCAAAGATCAAGACAGAACCCTACGACAAGATCCAAAGTCTACTCCGTACGATCGGCCTGAAGCTGAGTACAGGAGATATGTCCAAACTGGCGAGCCGAGCCCAAGAGAAAATCTACAGCCCCAAGTCCTCATCCACAGAAAGAGAGATTTTGTCGTCCCCAAGAGAAGAACTGCAAACGAGTAGAACCGGTTCCATTGAATCGGATCACATCCATTCGCCCTCACCTGCCAGGTCCTCCAGTCTGGAGCCACTCAGCAAATCTAAAGCTGTCTCGGAGTATGAAGGATTCCTGGACCAGCAGGAGTTGGAGGCACTAAAGAAGGCGCAACAGCTGCAGTGTTTTACCAAGACAATGGGGAGCACACCCTCCACCACTCCTCCTCCAAAACCTCCTCCCGGGCCTCCACCTGCCAACTACCAACATCCAACCCTACCAATCAACTGGCCCGTTGGAGTCACTACCCAGATTCCCACAGAACAGGAGCATGGGCACAGCATGGGCACTCTAGCTCCTCCTGCAGCTGGTCAACCACCCCAGAGATTTGGACTTCCTCCAGGACCTCCCCCTGGACCTCCTCCACGGCGTCCTGGACAGCCTCCTCCAGGACCTCCACCTGGACCTCCACCCCGTCGCCCTCCCGGAACGCCTCCTTTTGTTCCACCCTCCAGTCATGCAGTCTTTCCTTTAATTGGCCAGCCTCCTGCAGCTCCACCCCTTAACTCCTCAATTCCTTTGCAGCCTTCAACCACTGCCGCAGTATCACCACCACCATCAACACCTGCAACATCGAGTCCTTCAAACAATAGCCAATCAACCATCTCTACGACCGTGTTTAGGTGCCTGAAGGTCATAGAGACGGTGAAATCTCTGGCTGGGCCAAACAAACCGGTCAAATCAGTCCAGTTCAGTTTACCCACTTCAGCACCCATTCCTCAGGCCTTCGCCGAGCCGTATGATGAAATAAAGACCAAGCAGAAGGAGAAGGTATGATCAGCAGTGGTACTACTGTAGTGAAACCTTTTACTAAAGTTAAATTACTGTTAGATGTACTCAATAAGTAAAAGTAAGAGCATTCGTTGGGAAGAGTTTCATCGTCCATCTTTATATCATGGTTCAAGTGTTTTTTAAGACAGGACAGGCCAGGGCTAGCTGGTTGGGTAGTAGGCATCTCTGCAGCACAACACAGACGTCAACGCTGTTACTTCTTCACATTCTTTTGATTATATTTTTAATGTTTTAAACTAAAATTCTGTCCAGATTTGACACATTTCACCCTTAAGGATTTGTATCTGCTGTATTTCTGTCAGTAATCCAACACGTTTAATTATTACATTAATAATTCTATAAAAATATTCCCAGGTAATCTAGACAGATGGCACACTTAGTAAAGTAGAATCCTTTGAAATGGTGCATAGCATAAATATTTGTTTGTGTTGCAGCTGGATTTGTATAACCAGAGGGTTTTGGAAAAGAGGGAGCAACACTACAAGGATTGGCTAACCAAACGGAAACGGAGTTCAAAGTTGGACGAGTGCAAGGATGTCAAATGGATCTTCCCAGGTATCACATCTTCTTCAATTACATACACTAAACTCAACTAGCAACGTTTGAATTACAGGGATTTTAGTTAAGCATAAGGTTATGTTCTCGGCGTGCTCGTTCTTCAAAGACATAAATACATTTTCAAGTTAACAGCTGCATGTAATTTATGTTACTGTTGGTGCTAAAGACAAAAGATAATCACCTTGTTACTAGACTAGAGCAGGTTACAATAGATTTCTTTCTCTCAGACAGTTAGCCAGGCATTAACCACGCCTCCGGAGATACGGTAGAAATGTTAACATGATGGAAGTATCACTAAGTTTTGTCTGGATCTAACTAAAGTATACATATGATCAACAAGGCTTGATTAGCCCTGTTAGACCCTCTGGTAGAGACCAGTCCAGTGCAGTTTATGTTTCTCAGTCGAGGTGGTCTTGTGGTCTCACCGTAGATTCCCACAAAGTAGGAAGTAATTTAGATTTCAGCGTAGGATTTCAATTATCATAGCTCCACCACAACGCTACACGAATGTTACGCATCATCACGGTGTGTCTTTTTTTCAATTTGTGATAGAGCTCGATGATCACTGCAAGAAGGTTTGTCCTGGAAATGGCTTTATATCAAATGTTCTAGCATCTCCTGTGCTAGAACTTCTGACGTAGTGCCAGAGCCTCTGTACATAGATACCGCTACGACTTGACACGGAGCCTTAAACCCGTCCTCAGGGTTACCTAGACGTCTTAAGTGCATTGCAGAGCTACAACGTCGTTCTTCTGCCACAGCCGTTAGCAGAGCCTAATGGTTCGTCCCAGAAAAGAAGAAAGAAAAGAAGCCAACTTCAATCTCAACCCCACAAAGTAACATCTTTTTCCTCTTCATATGGTGACACCGTTGGTATCTAGTTTAATTAACCAGGAGTCCAGAACGCATAATAATATAGTCAGATGAGTTTATGAAAGGTTAATACAGGCATGTTTTTATTAAGGTTAAGTATTGTTTAAAATTTCTAAATACCAGCACTGATACCAACACTGTATATACTTTGATACTTTACTTGATTAAAGTATAAGTACCAACTTGGGTACCTTTTCAGTACTTGATACTACAGACCCACTATGGTCAGTACCAAAACATGATTGAGGCACAATACCCAGCCCTAGTAGTTAGCTAGACATGTAGATACAATGATACTGTCAAGCAAGATAGTTTTTCTAGGTTTGGGTATACCGTTTACAGCTTAGATACTGTTGCACTCAGTGGTCAGTGGGTACATCTTCCCATTTCTACGGACATCTTCCTGGTCTGCAGTGGCAAAGCTGGTACTACATTGGGACCGTCCAAACTACAAGGTCTAGAATATATTTGGATGCATGCAAGAGCAAAATACCTTCAGTCCTGCTTCATGACAGCGGTCAAAAGGCCCAGACACACCAAACCAACATCAGAAAACTAGCGGCGATGAAGGCTGACTGTTGCGTCGCCTCATATCGCCTTTGTTTTGCTCAATAAGTTGCACTCGAACACACCGCAAAGACTATAGCCGATGGCTGCGTGAGAGGAAATAACTCTCCACACCAGGAAACCAGAAGACGGTGCGGGACATGGCACAAAAAATAGGCCGACCGCCGCTCAACCACGGCCCCAAACTGTCTGACGGCCGACTGTCGGCTTGGTGCGTCAGGACCTTTTAAACTCTATAGCTATAGCTCCAGAGGATACTTTCATTAGGACTACAGAGAGATGCTAAAGGATTTTCTCAAATATTACGTTCCATCAAAACAATCTCAGCACAGTACCCGACACTAAGAAGCTGTACTCAAACAGTGACCACTGAGTGTAAACACAGCACAGCTAGCTCAAAACGCCATCGCTAAGCTTCGATTGATGTTCATTGACAGTAAAGCCTTTAACTACATGTGCTGCTGTTTGAATAAACCTAGAGCTGTAGAAGGAAGGCCAAGATAAAGATAAAGTATGTAGTACTTTGGTAGTACTACTCACTCCTACTTAAGATTGGTTAGCGGCTCTCTCAGTTCAGCTAGTTACGTAGCTGACATATGCTACACAAAGACATGAAATGCACTCAACCAATACTCTGGAACAGGACACAGTAGGCCTTTTAGGTTTAGACGGCTTTTACAGACATGGCTTAAATAATCCAGGACACACTCTAGTCAGAGTCGCCTAGATGTTAACATCTAGGGTTGTATCGTTAGGAGTTAATGTAGGGGCCAATCTAAGAGAGAAAGTTCGGAGGTTAATTACAGGTTTTTGTCCAGAAGCTGGTTCTTGTGAGTTTTCATAAATCATTTCAGCTTTCTAAGAATTTCATACAGCTGTGAAATTCCAACCAGTTATCACTCCCAACTCGTCAGATACCGACGCACGGGGTACCCTTCATGCATGCTCTTGGACGGACCGGAGACGGCGTGTCAATATACGCTCGTTACATGCATAGTGTAAACGGTCGTGGTTGACGTTAACTTCACTGACTAGCGACTCACGTGACTGACGATACCAACGACTCAAGTGACTCACGGGATTGACGATACGAACGACTCAATTGACACATGGGACTGACGATTCCAACGACTCAAGTGACTCACGGGATTGACAAAACCAATGACTCAATTGACACATGGGACTGACGATACCAACGATTCACGGGACTGACGATACCAACGACTCACGGTATTGACGATACCAACGTCTCAATTGACTCACAAGCCTGACGATACCAACGACTCAAGCGATTCATGGGACTGACGATACCAACGACTCAAGTGACTCATGGGACTGACGATACCAACGACTCACTTAGTTTCACACGGGACACGAACGGCGGTCTTCTGGTTGAAAGTCTTGTTTGTTTGACCCATCCTCCCCTCCCTCCCGCCCTGAAAGGACTCTCGCGCTATTAAGCGTCAGTTGCTTCAACCGTTGAATAACGTCGCAAGTGGATTTACATGTATTACATACATACAGTCGCTAAAGGGCGCTTCCGTATGTCCGTATCCGATGGCAAGAGGCGCTGACGAGTTGGGAGTGAGAACGAGTTGGATATTTAACTTTCATTCCAGTTTCCCTCTTAAAGAGAAAACTAATATACAGTATATATTTCTAACATGTTACTCAGGTACTCTGGTCCATCTACTAAACAGAAATGCAAGCCATGTTCGTGAAAGCCTTACGAGTGTTTTACTTTCTCCATCAAGGCCTGACTCGTCCTCTCCTGAATTTTGTGTGTCACATCCAATACATTGCATTTTTGACTGTGGTAAGTCTTTGAGGCAGGTCATAGTAAAGCTGTGAAGGGTAAGTCAAGTTTGCATAAACCTGAGTGGAGTGTAGCTGCGATTTCCGGTTATCCAGAAAAGTGACGTTTTAACAGAAGATCCAGAAGACAACTCTTCTTTGTGACCACGCAAAGTAAAGCCTCCCTAATTCATTTACAGTGAAGCAAGTTAGTATTGTACTCGTAACTTATTTCAGTTAAGGATATGCTTTTACTTCATTGTTTATGACATTTGCAAGCAGAATTGTAGTCCAGGTCACCAAACCTCAAGTCCAGGTCCAGTTCCAGCCCTTCAGTTGATTTATCCAAGGCCAGGTTAGAGTCGCCGAGTTAATGTTGAGTCATGACTGAGTCACCGAGGTAAGGATCCATCATTTCACAACTACAGACTGGTTTCTCATTGTTATCCGGCAGATTATATCAGCTATAGCCTCAGGAAGCTAACGTCGAGAGCTTCCACCATCATGTAGGGCTCGTCAGTCAGCTATCATTAACTTCAGTCAAGTGGTCAACTCAATATATGCAACCAGTAAATGCTCCTTTAGAATGATACGGTCATTATTAAGTAATGTTACATATTGTGTCCAAGCTAAATTTGTAATTGTTTTAAAGTTTAGCCCAAATCTATCACGTACATATCAACCTAAATCACCTTCTAATAACTGTGAATTGGGAAAACATTCTGAGCCATGACCTAGCTTTTCCTTCCAGTCTGAAGCTAACGTTAGCTCAGGAAGCTAACATAGAGAGCTTTTACCATAGGGGTCATGTGTATAATGTCATGGTAATTTATGTCATTGCATTATAATCCATGATAGTTTTTAAGAATGTGGGTTTGAGTAATATTACGCAGCCTCTTGTCCAAGCTAAATTTGTTGACTTTTTAATCAGCTAGTGTGTCACATTAGTGTTGAAGCTCATGAACTCCCTTTTCCTTTCAGTCCGTGAAACTATCTACGTTAGCTCAGGAAGCTAATGTAGAGAGCATTTAACATCATTTAGGGCTCAGTTGGATATCGTTAGCTTTGGACTTACTGGTAGTCGGTCATCAATATGGTAAGTAACTCTATACCTAACATCAATGACTGTGACGCCATTGTAAATTATCATGGTGATTACTGTTACCCGTCATTTTTAAGAAGTATGTAGCAGCGTGCACCGGCTAAATTTGTCCACTTCTTAATAAACTAAGCCCACTACAGCAGTATAGCACAACAGTGTTTTTAGCTTTAATACCAGTGAACGGGACCCTCTAAATTCTGGACTTTAAACTAGCCTGTGAAACTAATGTTAGCTCAAAGAGCTAACGTAGAGATCTTTAAGCATTGTTCAGAGGTCGCCAGTCAGATACCGTTATCTTTAGCGGTTCGTTATTGATGTTAGCTTTGAGTTACGTCCGTGATATCCCGATTCAGATTAGACGTCAAAGATTCACAACACTTTACTGAGGTTCTTTGTAAGGTCATTGTTTTCGCTCATAGCATGTTTAGATGTAATGTAATTCAGTATATCACGCTAACAGGTCTTAGAGGTATTTCCGTCTCAACGACTGTTATCCAGATTATGTTTCTGGTCAATTGTTTGTTTTGTTTCAGTCTGTGAGTCAGCACAAACACTGACTGTCACGTCTCAGTCAGTGTTTGAACACTTGTGCGACTGTAGGCCGTCCGTCACTCCTCTCACTTATTTAAATCCACTGTGATCATCACACAGCGACTCATCTTTGCTTTTAAATGTGGTAACTCCGTTCACCATCACAGGACAGACAGACCAGACTACCAGTTTAGATCAGTGTTTAGACTGAAGTGGAGATGATGAGGTCCAGTATGGAGTCAGGGAACAGAAATGTAAAATGATAAATGACCTTTAACGATTAGGGCTGTCAATCGATTAAGATAGTTAATCGCAAATTAATCACACATTTTTATCTGTTCAAAATGCACCTTAAAGGGAGATTTAATACTCTTATCAACATGGGAGTGGGCAAATATGCTGCTTTATGCAAATGTATGTATATATTTATCATTGGAAATCAATTAACAACACAAAACAATGATAGATATTGTCCAGAAACCTTCACATGTACTGCATTTAGAATGAATGTGTCAGTGTGCTGACTTGACTATGACTTGCCCCAAACTGCATGTGATTATCATAAAGTGGGCATGTCTGTAAAGGGGAGACTCGTGGGTACCCATAGACCCATTTTCATTCACATATCTGGAGGTCAGAGGTCAAGGGACCCCTTTGAAAATGGCAATGACAGATTTTCCTCGCCAAACTTTAGCGTACGTTTGGAGCGTTATTTAACCTCCTTCCTAACAAGCTAGTATGACATGGTACCAATGGATTTGTTGTTTTTTTTAGTTTCATATGATACCAAGATCTTCACTCTAGCTTTAAAACAACCCACTACAGCCTCAGCAAGACGGTAAAGTCGATCAAGTTCGCCCGCGATCCAATGGGTCTGAGGGTTAAATGTGAAAGTGAAATTAAAATATTTTGTCCACCAAATCGATATCATAATCGTGCAGCCCTAGTATGTCGTCTGTGAGTGGATCAATGCTCTTTGGTTGCCGTCTTGAACTAATTCACAGCCTTTGTTTAATATTGTCCTAATTCAGTGTGACATTTTACAGATATATAATAAGTTCTGTCATCCACAGGACAATCAACGATGTAGAAGCCGAGTGCCTACATTCCTCTGCATTTGTATTAAAAGCAATTAATGCAGTGTTACTCAACTTCGTCTGAACAAAAAAAAAAAAGTTTCATGAGATTCTTTAGGTTTCTAGTTTCATATGATACCAGTATCTTCACTCTAGCTTTAAAACTGAGCTACAACCGAAAAATCACAAGTTGCGTTAAAGAAATTAGTGGCGCTAAAATGATTTTGCTATTATCGCGTTAACTTTGACAGCCCTAATAAAGACGATTTTTTTAAAAGTTACAGATGGATGAGCCATTTTATAGACTTTTCAAACACCAATCATTCCATCCACCAGCCTCCCCAACTCACAGCCACATTATCATTTCTAAATCTACGACACAATAAATGGGCTTCTGTTCAACCCAATACAATTGTAAAATTGTTGGACTGTTTTTACTTGAACATAACAGAATTTTATTTTTTACCAAATTAAGTGTAATGGCATAAATCCTAAATACATTTTTATTTGAGAATCAATTCCATTTCTTTTCTCCATATGAAATACTGGACTCAATGAACTTCAGACTATAAGAAACGCAGTCGAAGAAAGGTTTTGGAAATAATTATTTTTTGCGAAATATTAAATATGAGGATCAGATGTTTTTAGTGCTTTGTTGGCAGTTTTTACAGCCAGCTTTTACACTTGGGGTATGCACATAAAGTCATCAGATAGCTAGGGAGATGATATAAATACTCAGCTAAAAGTCCTCCAGAGTTGTGATGTTTCATAAATGCAGTTTTATTTTCAAGTAGCTCATGAAACAGAAAAGTTGTACACTGCAGAATGGCACTATGTTTTGTCATGACGGTGAAGGTAGGTGATCATTTTGATTTTTTTTAATTGCACTAATTGTTCAGGCTGAGAATGTTTTAAAAATCGGCATGTAATTGTCTTAAATGATATCACTTAAATCACAAAATTTAACTGGACACGGTGCTTTCAAGTTGTTAAATACAAAGATATGTTTAACACATATGTTTTTTTTTGTGATCAGTTAGTTATCACTACATCCGAAACGGTTAAACTGTAAAGCATTGAACTTTCCCGACGCAGTAATTATGAATTTAGTCAATTAAATGATGATTGATAGGGTGAGCTAGAAAGCTTTAACAGATAGCGTACGACAATGTTAATACAGCATAAAGTTATATGATAAAAAAACGCTACCAACAGGTTGATTTTGTTTAGACTTATTGGTAAATATTGGGAGTTGTGAGGCTGGTTTCACAGAGATCAACTGGATTTTGCCCACAGCGGTCCATTTTTAATCTCTGTTCAGCTGTTTATTTACACTGATAACAGCATCAGATGAGTCTGAAAGCAAAACAAATACTGGCCGACATCTACAGACCATTCTAGTAGATCTTTATGAAACCAGCCTGAAGACTGGTGGACAGTTTGGGATCAACTAGTGCGAGAGATTTATAAGGCTTTGTGATTTACAAATGTAATCTGTTAAAACTTCTAGGCGTGCCATCCACCGGCGAACCCAAGAACGTTTGGATCTGCGGTCATTCACTGGTGTACTGGGCGGAGTCGCGGGCCAAGTCTCCGGAGGTAGGTATGCAGCTTGGCATGGACCCCAGCAAGGTGACCATCTGGTGGAAGGGCACCCAGGGCATGACGTGGTCCCAGCTCCTGCCCCAGCTCCACCAGCTGAAGGTCACCTGGCCCAACCCGGACGTCCTCATCATGCACCTGGGCGGCAACGACCTGAGCACCGACAGCCCCACCGACCTGCTGGCCTCTGTCAAGAAGGACCTGACCTCCATGAGAGGCATCTTCCCGCAGTGCGTCCTCGTGTGGTCCAACATCCTCCCTCGGAGGGTGTGGCGTCACTCGGCCGACAACCACGAAGTCGATCTGGTCCGAACCACCGTGAATCGCAGGATCCAAAACATCATCTCAGAGCTGGGCGGCACCTCGCTGACCCACGAAAACATCAGGTGCGGCACAAACACGGGCCTGTATCGGGCCGACGGCGTCCATCTGTCCCCCAAAGGCATCGACATTTTCAATCTGAACCTGCAGGATTTCCTGGAGAAGTGGGAGATGGAGCTGACCTAGAGGAAAGTTATCACTTATTTTCTGCTTTTACGTTCTTTTATTTCTTATCATAGCTAGGCAGTCGTGTTAATCTCAATAACTGCAACGACTTGATTGAAGCTGCTAAAACTCTACCGATAAAGTGTCCAGTCTAGTTTGTAGTTTTATCTTTACATGTAGGAACTTTAATCACATGAAAAACATGTTTGTCTGCCTTGAAACAATAAATTCGATATCCACTGACCTGCTGTTGTGTTTCCCTCTTTTCATCTTCTTAATGAACACAAGATCAGTTATGGATGTTATTTTTAAGAAAAGCTGGTAAAATACACATTTTGTAAATCAGTAAAGGTGTGTCTTATGTTGATTTGTTAACGTTATACAACAAATTTGCAGAGACGTTAATGATGTATGACTGCAGGTAACTGTGATTTAAATAAAAATGTGCTATCAATAAGCAACATTTTATCATTTATGATATTGCGTTGTAGTTGTTTTTTTGGTTGAGAATAAAAAGTGATTAATTCAAATCTTTTTAATGCTTTTATTTAGTGCTGGGCAATATACAGATGTGGACAAAATTGTTGGTACCCTTCCGTTAAAGAAAGAAAAACCCACAATGGTCACTGAAATAACTTGAAACTGACAAAAGTAATAATAAATAAAAATTTACTGAAAATTGCTTTTGAATTGTGGTTCAACAGAATCATTTTTTTTAAAAAAATAATGAAACTGGCCTGAACAAAAATGATGGTACCTTAACTTAATATTTTGTTGCACAACCTTTTGAGACAATCACTGCAATCAAGCGATTTCTGTAACTCTCAATGAGACTTCTGCACCTGTCGACAGGTATTTTGGCCCACTCCTCGTGAGCAAACTGCTCCAGCTGTCTCAGGTTTGAAGGGTGCCTTCTCCAGACTGCATGTTTCAGCTCCTTCCACAGATGTTCAATAGGATTTAGATCAGGGCTCATAGAAGGCCACTTCAGAATAGTCCAATGTTTTGTTCTTAGGCATTCTTGGGTGTTTTTAGCTGTGTTTTCGCTCCAGAATGCCTTGATAGTCTTGAGATTTCATTGCACCTGCACAGATTCAAGACACCCTGTGCCAGATGCAGCAAAGCAGCCCCAGAACATAACCGAGCCTCCTCCATGTTTCATTGTAGGTACAGTGTTCTTTTCTTTGGATGCTTAATTTTTGCGTCTGTGAACATAGAGCTGATGTGACTTGCCAAAAAGCTCCAGTTTTGTCTCATCTGTCCAAAGGACATTCTCCCAGAAGCTTTGTGGCTTGTCAATATGCATTTTGGCAAATTCCAGTCTCACTTTTTTATGATTTGGTGTCCTCCTCGGTCGTCTTCCATTAAGTCCACTTTGGCTCAAACAGTGACGGATGGTGCGATCTGACACTGATGTACCTTGACGTGGGGTTCACCTCTAATCTCTTTGGAAGTTGTTCTGGGCTCTTTGGTTACCATTCGTATTATCCGTCTCTTCAATTTGTCATCAATTTTCCTCTTGCAGCCACGTCCAGGGAGGTTGGCTACAGTCCCGTGGACCTTAAACTTCTGAATAATATGTGCAACTGTTGTCACAGGAACATCAAACTGCTTGGAGATGGTCTTATAGCCTTTACCTTTAACATGCTTTTCTATAATTTTCTTTCTAATCTCCTGAGACAACTCTCTCCTTGGCTTTCTGTGGTCCATGTTCAGTGTGGTACACACCATGATACCATTATTTTTGTCCAGGCCAGTTTCATTAGTTTGTTTTTTAAAATGATTCTGTTGAACCAAAATGAAAAAGCAATTTTCAGTCAATTTTTATTTATTATTACTTTTGTCAGTTTCAAATTATTTCAGTGACCATTGTGGGTTTTTCTTTCTTTAACGGAAGGGTACCAACAATCTTGTCCACGTGTGTGTGCATATATATATATATATGCATATATATATATATATATATATATAAATTATGAGGCCAGTCAGCCAATTTACAAAACTATATTTTTTGAAATCATCAAAATAATGGAGAAGTTAATACTAAAATAGTGTTGTGCCACAAGACATTTCAAGTTTGGCTTTTTCAGACTTCTCAAAAGAGGAAATTAATCTGTTATTTGTGTAGTTATAATTTTAAAATTTCCAGCTTCTTTATCATGAAGAAAATCTATGTATTTAATCATTGTACCACCATATTGTCAATTTAAAAGCTTAGGTTGACTCTAAAACGATTGTTATTCAGTGCAAGATATGTTTTACATGATATGTTTGATAGGAAGGTTCACATTAACCAATTTTTGCCCGCAGCTGAACTTTTTCATTTTTGGTGACCTCAAAAGTGAGTTTTTCTCATACTATATCTAGTCTTTGGGTTCATGATGGGACGACTGGTTTTGCAATAAACTCCATTATATTTTAGGTAAATACAAAAGTGCCATCATGTGCCCAAAGACTAGAAATAGTATGACCAGAAAACAGCTGTATGTCATAAACTACAAGGAGCACAATCAAGTATTTGGTATCTATGAACTCATAACAGGTTGAATATCAAAGATCTGACACACATGTAGAGTAAAGAAAATAGTTCATATGGAATACATTTAATTAACAAAATGATAGCGTTTTCTTCTTTTTTCAAAAATCGTGACTTTGACTATTAATAAAAGTATATTCGTATCAAATTTCAAGACTTTTGACCAATCGGAACAAATGTTGTGTCCTTATCATACTAAATATGGTGAATACGCACAATTTAATGTAACAATCATTAACAAAATTAACAAATTTTGTTTTTTTGTTGAATAGAGTGCTACAGGTATGAGTCCTAAAACCAGGAAATCAGTTAACACTTTCTGTTTCCTCGTCTGGAAGTCAGTGGGTTTTTAGATGGATGTCTGATATAAGGTCTGTGAATTTTGAAGCCTTTACGTGTCATAAAAAAGGCGGTTGCTAACAAGCGGCTAAATGAGACAACTAAACATCATCACGACGAACACTAACCTCTAACAGAGGTACAAACAGATACATACATTCATATTATATATTCATTTAATAACTTAAAGGTCTTAATGGCTTTCAACATTAGGTAAGATGGCGCTATATTGTTTGAATTTATTAATAAAGTGCACTAAAGTTGGGTTAATGGGTTCCTGACCATTTTTCTTATGGTGGCGGCGTGTTCTTCCAGGTGAAGCATTAAAATATCATCCAGGAAGTCCAGTTTCTCCACCATCACCAGGTAAACAGTAGAAATGTTAAAATATATATATAATATACCAAACTTTGTCTCCTTGTTTCCTGCAATCTTCTATGTAGTCCGGTGTTTTATTAGATTAGTCGACAGTAAAGAGACATGAAACCGAGATCGCCAGCTGAACCGGAACCATGAACGATTCAGTGGTTGGTGTTATAGAGCCTCAGGTTGACTGGCTGCTAACGGAGAAACATTCACAACATTTGTAGAAAACAAAGTCCAGCTGATTTAATATTTATAATAATCAATTAAACAATCAAATTTTGTTATCGCCCAGCACTACATGCAGTAGTTGTAGCTGTTGGAGCCGACCAGGTGAGTTTTTGTTTTCTCTGCAGGTTCCAGTCCAGGTGAAGCTCAGGATGACTCATCAGGTGAACTGAACGCCTTCGAAACATCGGACGCCTCCGGCACAATCTCAGACTCGCTCACATAAACGTTGAGAAAATGGCGTTTCATCTACGCTTCTACCACAGAAAACAGCACTTTATCAAAAGACTCATCAGGGGACAAACTCCTCAAACTCAGGTTTGTGTTACAGTGTTTAGGATTTAGTGACATCTGAACCGAGTCTCCCTCCTCTCACTCCTCCCTTTATAAGACTGAGGTAACGTGAGCCGCCGAGTGTTAAACCGTGGTAACGCCGTTCGCCTCGCTCAGAGGTCGTCATTACCATAAAGAACACCAAGCATATCGTGTACACGCTTCCCATGTTGTAAACACCAGCTCACCAGTTTCATTTGAAGGCACCAATAATAACACTACTTCAGGAGCAACAGGAAGTCAGACGGCGGCTTGCGGTTCCACGGTTTAACACTGCAGCTCACGTTACCGCATGTCGGAGAACTACGGTGGCCTTCAGGTAATGTAAAAACATGAGTAACACATACAGGTCCTGACAAAAGTCACATTTTATTTTTTAAACTTGTAACAAAAATAATTGTTTAATGAAAAGTCCTACAACGGAGTATTATGGCCACATTGAGGAAAAATAAATAATTTTGAGATTTCGAGAATGAAGTCTGAAGTTTACGAGAAAAAAATCGTAATTTTACGTGTTTTATTTTAGAGGGGAAATAGAGCAGCGTGCCGCCTGTGGGAAAATGAGGAATGTGGAGCATCTTGTGAAGTTATACTTTAGTTTAGGTTTCATAAATAACCAAATACTTCTTCTTTAACAAATCTTTTGGCACATCATCACCACATTATCATCAGTATCAGGACCTTGAAAAGATTGTGCAAGAAACTGCGTTTATTCTGAAGAAAGAACCACACGGACCTAATGGAAATTGCCTCTTTTGTGGAGGAGGAAATTCCTTTTTTTTTCTAGTAAAGTTACGACTTTATTCTCTAAATATTAAGACTTTTTTTCACGTAAAGTTATGACTTTATTCTCGTAATCTCAGATTTTTTCCCCCTCAATGTGGCCCTAATACTCGTCGTAAAGTCCACATTTTTTCACAAAAATGTAAATATACAGTGCCTTCAAGAGTATTCAGACCCCTTCGCTTTTTTCACATTTTGTTATGTTGCAGCCTTATGCTAAAATCGATAAAATTAGTTTTTTTCCTCATCAATCTACACGCAATACACCACAATGACAAAGTGGAAACAGAAATTTTGAAATTTTTGCAAATTTATTAAAAAGGAAAAAACGGAAATATCACATTGACATAAGTATTCAGACCCTTTGCTATGACACTTGAAATTTAGCTCAGGTGCCTCCCATTTCCCTCGATCATCTTTGCGATGTTTCTCCACCTTGACTGGAGTCCACCAGTGGTAAATTCAATTGATGGACATGATTTGGAAAGGCACACACTTGTTTATATAAGGTTTCACAGCTGATAATGCATATCAGAGTAAAAACCAAGCCATGAGGTTGAAAGAAATGCCTGAAGAGCTCAGAGACAGGATTGTGTCAAGGCACAGATCTGGGGAAGTCTACAAAAAAATTCTGCAGCATTGAAGGTCCCCAAGAGCACAGTGGCCTCCATAATTCTTAAATGGAAGAAGTTTGGAACAACCAGGACTCTCACTACAGCTGGCCGCCTGGCCAAACTGAGCAATCGGGGGAGAAGGGCCTTGGTAAAGTAGGTGACCAAGAACCCAATAGTCACTCTGGCTGAGCTCCAGAGATCCTGTTTGGAGATGGGAGAAACTTCTAGTAAGACAACCATCACTGCAACACTCCACTGATCTGGGCTTTATGGCAGAATGGCCATATGGACATGAAAGCCCGCTTGGAGTTTGCAAAAAGGCACCTAAAGGACACTCAGACTGTGAGAAACAAGATTCTCTGGTCTGATGAAACCAAGATTGAACTGTTTAGCCTCAATTCTAAGCGTTATGTCTGGAGGAATCCAGGCACTGCTAATCACCTGCCCAATACCATCCCAATGGTGAAGCATGGTGGTGGCAGCATCATGCTTTGGGGGTGTTTTTCAGCAGCAGGGAATGGGAGACTAGTCAGGATCAAGGGAAAGCTGAACGGAGCAAAGTACAGAGATATTCTTAATGGAAACCTGGTCCAGAGCGCTCAGGACCTCAGACTGGGCCGAAGGTTCACCTTCCAACAGGACAATGACCCTAAGCACACAGCCAAGACAACTCAGGAGTGGCTTAGGGACAACTCTGTGAATGTCCTTGAGTGGCCCAGCCAGAGCCCTGACTTGAACCCAATCGAACATCTCTGGAGAGACCTGAAAATGTCTGTCCACCGACGGTCCCCATCCAACCTGACAGAGCTTGAGAGGATCTGCAGAGAAGAATGGCAGAAACTCCCCAAATCCAGGTGTGCAAAGCTTGTCGCGTCATACCCAAGAAGACTCGATGCTGTAATCGCTGCAAAAGTTGATTCAACTCAATACTGAGTAAAGGGTCTGAATACTTATGTCAATGTGATATTTCAGTTTTTCCTTTTAAATAAATTTGCAAAAATTTCAAAAATTCTGTTTCAACTTTGTCATTGTGGTGTATTGCGTGTAGATTGATGAGGGAAAAAACTAATTTTATTGATTGTAGCATAAGGCTGCAACATAACAAAATGTGAAAAAAGTGAAGGGGTCTGAATATTTTCTGAAGGCCTTGTAGTTCATCGTCCTCCAAGAGGAAGTTCTATTTAGGATTTGTACATAAAACATGTTTTCTATCATTTTACTGAAAATGTTAAAGAGATTTCTGCGCTGCTCATTATTCAAATACAGCGAGGACTGTTTTCCATAAGAGAAGTATTCTCTGACATCTCACTACCTGATGAACACAATGAAAACAGTTTGCATTAATAGATGTGAATGGATGAAGTGTAATTAATCAGAGCTGCTGCTTATCAGCCTGATTAAATGTACTCAGATTACTCCAGTGGATCAGGTGGTTTTGGTAGAAACACCTGACCAACATAAGAACAGGTACATCTCGTCTTCCTCTCAGCCAACATCTGGAGGTGTAATGACCACATCTGTGTGATCAGATAAATGATTGATCTCAAAGATAAACTTTACTTTTGCTGATTTTACATATGAAACAATAATGATGATTGTTGTAGATTAAACAGTATAGTTCGTAAAATACTTTAAATTAACTCCACCAGCAACAACATCCACATGCTCTAAAACATAATAACATTTAAGTACATTTACAGTTGATAATACTTGTGTACTTTTATTTAGTAGGGTTTTGAATAAAGGACTTTTACTTGTGATTTGAGTATTTTTTACCGTTGAACTGAGTACTTCTTCCACCTCTGGAAAAGTTATCCAAACAACTACTGAATTGTATTTCTGTTGTTAGAGTTAACACCTTTCTACTATCTGATGTATTGAAATTACTGTTTTTTATTCAATAAACATTCTCCAAAATACCATCTTCTGGTGTTTCATTTAAATTTAAGATAGATATGTTGTGTTTTATTTTCTCTCCATGTGTCCATCTCTCCATTAAAAAGTTCAAACCATCTCATATTTTTATGAATAGAGTATTGGACATTTAAGTTGGTCCTTTAGGGGCCAGCAGCTCGTTCACTCCCGACTGTTTAATTCTGTCCGTAGAAGAAGAAACTGGAGGTTTTACCAGGTAGTTCCTGTGGTACTGTGTAGTTCCTGTAGTACCGCGTGGTTCCTGTAGTACCGGGTAGTTCCTGTAGTACCGTGTAGTTCCTGTAGTTCCTGTAGTACCGGGTAGTTCCTGTAGTACCGTGTAGTTCGTGTAGTACCGGGTAGCTCCTGTAGTACCGGGTAGTTCCTGTAGTACCGGGTAGCTCCTGTAGTACGGGGTAGTTCCTGTAGTTCCTGTAGTACCGGGTAGTTCCTGTAGTACCGTGTAGTTCGTGTAGTACCGGGTAGCTCCTGTAGTACCGGGTAGTTCCTGTAGTACCGGGTAGCTCCTGTCGTATGGGGTAGTTCCTGTAGTTCCTGTAGTACCGTGTAGTTCCTGTAGTACCGTGTAGTTCCTGTAGTACCGGGTAGTTCCTGTAGTTCCTGTAGTACCGTGTAGTTCCTGTAGTACCGTGTAGTTCCTGTAGTAAAGGGTAGCTCCTGTATTACCGGGTAGTTCCTGTAGTACCGGGTAGTTCCTGTAGTAAAGGGTAGCTCCTGTATTACCGGGTAGTTCCTGTAGTACCGGGTAGTTCCTGTAGTTCCTGTAGTTCCTATAGTACCGTGTAGTTTGTGTAGTACCGTGTAGTTCCTTTAGTTCATGTAGTACCGGGTAGTTCCTGTAGGGGGCAGCAGCTCGTTCTCTCTCGTCTGTTTATTTCTGTCCGTAGAAGAAGAGTGTAGGTTTTTGTGTGCATGGAGGATGATGATCGAGCTGCAGACAATCTGTGTGTTTATTTTATAAAATAACTCAATAAGCAGTTCAAACTTTGAGTAAAGTGTCCGGAAGTCTCTGTGGTGCATTAAATCAACGCTGGAGTCGTCAGCTGGTTGACCAGAGTGTCTCTGCGGGAGGAAATGTACCGAGGTCGGCCTCCGCAGAGAGGAGGCTACCGGCCGCCTTTCGAAGGCCGAGGTCTGCCGCCCCCGAGGCCCTACCCGGCTCCGGGCTACAGAGACGACCGGAGCCGGCCCAGGCCTCCGTTCCACCCGGGCTACCACGACCACGGTCACCCGGACTCCTACCGCCGCTCCCCGCCGCGCAGGAGGTACCCTTCACCCGGGTCAGGAAGCCACCGAGGCGGGGAGTACTGGGCCGGAGGTCCGCCGAGAGACGTGAGTGAATCAAAAGATTATTAATATTATATTATAATCGTCCAAACAGTTCGAGTCCAGTTATTAATCATTAATAAATACTGCAGAATGTAGTGCAGCATAGTGTGTTTATGAGCACCTGTAAACCAAACTCCATTAAAAAAAAACTCAATTTATCTTGGCTTTGCTCTAACTCTCTTACTCTGCAGTCAAAACATTATCTTTCACTCATGCATGCTCCTGACAAACATATCAACTATTCGTCCATGTTTAACTTTAATAATGTAATTAAATCTTAGTTATTTGTGTAGTGCAGCATAGTGTGTTGATTAGCACCTCTACACCAAACTCAATTTAACTTGGCTTTGCTCTTACTCTCTTTACTCTGCAGTCAAAACATTATCCTTCACTCATGCATGTTCCTGACAAACATATCAACTATTCGTACATGTTTAAACTTTAATAATGTAATTAAATCTTAGATATTTATGTAGTGCAGCATAGTGTTTATTAGCACCTGTACACCAAACTCCACTCAAAAAACTCAATTTATCTTGGCTTTGCTCTTACTCTCTTATTCTGCAGTCAAAACATTATCCTTCACTCATGCATGTTCTTGACAAACATATCAACTATTCGTATATGTTTAAACTTTAACAATGTAATTAAATCTTAGTTATTTATGTAGTGCAGCATAGTGTGTTTATTAGCACCTGTACACCAAACTCCACTCAAAAAACTCTCAATTTATCTTGGCCTTGCTCTTACTCTGCAGTCAAAACATTATCCTTCACTCATTAATGTTCCTGACAAACATATCAACTATTCGTGTATGTTTAAACTTTAATAATGTAATTAAATCTTGACTATTTATGTAGTGTAGCCTAGTGTGTTTATTAGCACCTGTAAACCAAACTCCACTCAAAAAAACTCTCAATTTATCTTGGCTTTGCTCTTACTCTCTTACTCTGCAGTCAAAACATTAACCTTCACTCATGAATGTTCCTGACAAACATGTCAACTATTCGTACATGTTTAACTTTAATAATGTAACTAAATCTTAGTTATTTAGAACACATATTTCCCTTCAAACAACTCTGACAGGATCCTCAGCCATGCACATAGTTTTGGTTTACTATTGTTGTATTTATATTTTATTGTATTATTGATGAATCTGTTAGTAATAGTCCAGAAGCAGTGAATCAGATGATGTCTTCAGTTCACTAAGAGGATGCTGGTTATTGATTGATGAATGGAGGATGGACCAGCAGGTAACCAGGTGCTTCTTTTATCTCTCTGTGTGTGTGTGTGTGTGTGTGTGTGTGTGTGTGTGTGTGTGTGTGTGTGTGTGTGTGTGTGTGTGTGTGTGTGTGTGTGTGTGTGTGTGTGCTGCAGAGGTCTCCGTCACCTCGCGGGTCGGGTCCCATCGACCACAACCTTGTCATCACCGTCGGCAACGAGCTGACCGGACCATCTGGCTCGGCCCCTTCACGCCATCATGACAGGTACTCATGAAAAAAAAGAAATGTGAACACCTGTTAGTATTTAGGACATGTTTGTTTTTATACTGCTGACTTTTATTTAGTTAGCAGAGATGATGGCGGTGTATAAGGGCCACTGGTAAAGAAATACAACCGGGATCTTGTGAATAAAGTATATTAAAGTTGGATTGATTTAAAAAAAAAAAAAAAAAAAAATACCTTAAGAAAAAGTTCTGAAATTATGTCAAAATTTTACAAGAAAGTCAATATAAATTTAAATCAATTTTACAAGAAAAAGCAGATAAATTCGTCATTTCACAAGAAAACTCTTGCGATATTTCTTGTAACATTTTTCTTAAAATATTACAACCTGAAACCTACAATATGTCCACAACAGCGGCCCAAAGTTTAGTCTTTAAAGACATTTATGTCCAGGTGAGAGGAGGGACGACCGGGCCAAAGAAAGGGTTTACTTCAGAACCGATAGAACAACATTCAACATGTTCGTTATCAAGCTCTTCAGTCCAGTTAAATCCGGTTTTTCCTCACAGAGACTACCCTCCTCGACCCGAGTACGAGCGGAGCAGGAGCCGGGGCCAGAGCCGACCTCGCAGCCGGAGTCCGGACCGGAGCCGGGCCAAGAGCCAGGTGAGGAGCAAGAGCCGGCCCCGCAGCCAGAGCCGCAGTCCAGACCGGAACCGGGCCAAGAGCCGGGGCAGGAGCCGGAGTAAGAGTCGCAGTCCAGACCGGAGCCGGGCCAAGAGTCGAGGTCGGAGCCGGCCCCGCAGCCAGAGCCGCAGTCCGGACCGGAACCGGGCCAAGAGTCGAGGTCGGAGCCGGCCCCGCAGCCAGAGCCGCAGTCCGGACCGGAACCGGAACATGAGCCGGGGCCGGGGCCGGAGCAAGAGCCGCAGTCCGGACCGGAGCCGGGCTAAGAGCCGGGGCCATAGCAAGAGTCGCCCCCGCAGCAGGTCTAGGTCTAGGTCCAGGTCCAGAGGGCGGAGCCACGGGCGCAGTAAGAGCCGACAGAGGAGTCGCAGTGGGAGCAGCAGCAGCTCCAGCTCCAGCAGCGGAGACGACAGTGAAGAGAAATCCAGGAAAGAGTTCAAAGAGCTGGAGACGGCTCGGCGCAGGAAGGAGCTGGAGGAGATGCTGAGTCTGCCCACCAAATCCATCCTGAAGAAACGCAACGACTCCGAGGACTCGCCGTCAGTCAGGGTAGGACGTCAACAACCCAACACATATACAGTATATACGTGTATATATAAGATAAGCAGTTGTATTGTGTGTGATGGAGGAGATGATCTTTGGTCCGGAGGCGTCACTCTGCTGTGTTTCTGTGTGTTCCAGAGCTCAGACTCTCCCAGAGGTCCGGAAGGCTCCAACATGTCGCGGGTGGCCGACCAGCTGCTGCAGGCCGTTCGAGGCATGGAGCCTCACATGGTGGCCTCCATGCTGTCAGAGCTGCGGTCCGACCCGCAGATGGCTCGCCGTGTCGGCCTCGACGCCGAGATCACGGAGATCCTCCACCTGCTGGAGGGGACGATGGGGGCCAAGCCTCAGGAGAAGGCGGATGACATCGATGATGAGGAGAAGTTCCTGTACGGAGACTCGGAGGAGCCCAAACCTCCACCGCCGTCCGAGCCGGTCCGACACCAGGGGCTGGACCTGTACGGAGACCTGACGGAGGAGGCGCTGTACGGAGATTACCCCCCACAGAAACACACCATCTCTCAGGCGTACGGCCTTCCCTCGGGGGCCTCGCCTCGCCTTCAGGCCCATCCCACAATGGGGGAGGTTGACATGAGGTACGCGAGCCGGCCCTCCATCAGCCCTGACCAGAACATCACGGTCCAGGTGGCGAATACCTCCTTCCAGCCGGAGACGGAGCCGCTGGAGGAGGGCGAGCGTCAGGCGATGGAGGAGTACGAAAAGATCCAGGACCTGCTGAAGACCATCGGCCTGGACCTGGGCGTGACCGAAATCAGCAAGATGGCCGCCAGGACCAAAGAGCGTCTCCATGGAAACAAGCCGCCTCCAAAGACGCCCACACGCAGGCGGTACTCCTCCGGCAGCTCGGATGGCAGCCGCGGTCGCGGGAGGCGGAGCCACAGCGGCAGCTCCAGCAGCAGCAGCAGCAGCCAGAGTCGCAGCCGTGGACGGGAGGACGACCGGGGGGGGCAGCTGGAGCAGCGACGACGGCCGCAAGAAGAGCTCAGCGACGCCCAAATCTCTCAAAGAGTCGAACAACAAGCAGAGCGCCGCCGCGCCACCACCAAACAAAGAGCCGCCGCCAAAAACCCCTGACCCTAACATCCTCCCCCCTCACCCTGGGGTGCCCATACCCTCCTACCCCCCCTCACAGGTCCACGGCATGATGCCCCCCAACTTCCCCCCGCCAGGTTACGGCCAGTACGGGAATTACCTTCCCTACATGCACCAGCAGTGGCCGCCCATGTACCCGCCCCCCAACATGGCGCTGCCCCCCCAAAGCGGCCCTGAAGACTTCCCCCCCACTCTGCCCTACAAACAGCCCTACAGCAAACCGGCCCCTGAGCCGGGGGTCAAAGGTCGGTCCATTATTACAGCAATATTCTCCCGTTTATAACCTTAAATCATTATTTTAAAGAAACATTAACAAAACTACAAAGAGGCAGACATTCTGTTTTCTATCAGATGAAATTAGGTGAATAATCAACAATTAACTGAATGTAACGCCAGAGAAGACGGTTTTAAAGATGGAGGACTGATTCGACGCTGTTGGTTATTTAATGTAAATGTTGTTGTTTGGTCGTCAGGTTTGGGGAAGACTTTTGTTCAGGATGGTGAGAAGGGGAAAGTCTGCAGCCATGAGAGGAAAGTATCTGAGGAGCAGAACAACGAGAGCCAGAAACAAAAGGTGTCCCCTTCATTCATTCATTCAGTCATCCATCCATTCATCCGTCCATCCATCATGTTCAGTGGTTGCAGCAGAAACAGGTGTTGACGGTGTTGACGGTGTTGACGGTGTTGACGGTGTTGACGGTGTTGACGTGATGTTTTCAGGTTCTGGAGGAGAGAGAGAAGCTGAAGCAGGAGAGAGAGATCAGGATGAAGAAGAAAGAATATCTGATGAAGGAGCTGGAGAGACTCAGGAAGCAACAAGGTGAGGTCACACGCCGACGCCATGAAACGACACGATGCAACGAAAACATGCTGGTACCTTCGCCATCTTGGTTTTGCTTTTGTCCGTCTCCATCTTGGTTTTTGTGACACGAGAGGGTGAAGCTAAGTACAACCGAACGCTGAATAAGACATTTTCAGGCGACCAATAATTTTATAATTAACTTTGATGAAGTGAAAACACACTGTGAAAGGGTTAAAGTTGTAAGACGAAAACACGTCAACTCCCAGACCGGACAACACCGTGGTAGCGACCTGTCAATCACAAGGTAGCCCCGCCCTAAAGCATCCCCTGCTTTATGGTCTATCTGACTCTAAATGGGACCATAATTTACTAAATGAACATCATGCTGTATTGAAGAAGACTTGAAACTAGCGATTGAGACCATAAACTCATGTTCACAACGTTTACTGAGGTAATAAACCAAGAGAGAAGTAGGCTCATTTTCTCACAGACTTCTATACAACCAGAGGAGTCGCCCCCTGCTGGCTGCTTTAAGGCTTCACTTCTCAGAGCTGGAGGTTGACGCCTGGTTTGACCATAAAAACAAAGGTGAACTGTCTGCTGTGTTTTTCAGGCGAGCTGCTGAGGAAGAAGCGGCGGGAGAAGGGCGGCCATAAAGACCCTCTGCTGCAGGAGATCAGCCACCTGCAGGAGGAGGTCATGGTTCAGATCTCCAACCTGCGCAAAGAGCACGAGGCCGCCGAGAAGAAACGCAACGAGATAGAAAAGATAGCGCTCATCCTCGGCCTGATCCCGTCTGACCGGCCCCGCAGGATCGTCAAACCGGCCGAGGACCAGGAGGACGAACAGCCGCCGCCGCCAGAGAAGAAGAAACGTGAGGCGGAGATTAGTCCTGAGCGACGGCAGGAAGTCTGCACCTCCACAATAAAGGTACACACACCTGCAGAGGAGGTAAAACAGGAAATACTACTGAATCATAGCTAGGGCTCATTACTGTATTCATTCATTTATTTTCTCATTAGAAGTGAATGTTGAACATAAATGACTTGTATATTTAGCTAAATATCAGATAAAAGCTAAACATAGCAGATCTTCATTCACTCACCTGTACCGGGCAGGTAGTTGGCCTTTTATTTTATTATATTTGATTTACTGTCATCGTCTTCCTGTCTGACAGGACGCTGTGTGTTTTTACGATTTCATGTTTCCCGTCATTCAATCGGACATATGCTAAGCGTGTGGAGTCAGCAGATAGATAAATGAAAAGTTTGTCAAATATAGATTGTTTGAACTATAACGATTTTTCACCTTACACGCCTGTCAGAAAAGCCCTTTGAGCCACTGACAGGCTTTTAATGTGAAACATCTGGGCAGGAAGTGTTGCGTTGTGTTGACGGTAGTTTAACTGTGATTGATGAACAGAACTGGACGTCATTAGAGAAGTTCATTGGTAAGACGTCCAGAGAAACCGGCAAAACGAGACAAGACGGTCTGATCTTGTTGAACATAGATAGCTCAGTGATGACGACAGGAAGTTTACCACGAACATTGTGAAGTTTGATAATGAATCGGGCTCAAACATTAAAGCGAGTTAGACGTTACAGTCGATATAAAAGCGACTGGCGGATTCTCGTGTTGCCTAACGTCCTGGAGGCTGGAGCTCAGCGAAGGTAAGACAATTCTACATTTTCAGTGTTTTCGTTGGACTGAATCCTGACTGTGTCCACTTTCACCCACCATGTTGATTTTCCTCCGTCTTTGTCTCTTAGCAGACCTCAGCGGCGGCGGCGGCGGCACCGTCATCGAGAGCATCCCCGGACAAGCCGCCCGTCGAGGCTCCGCCCCCGACCCCGCCCCCGGAGCCGTTTGAATACTATGACGCTGGAAACCACTGGTGCAAAAACTGTAACGTCACCTCTGGTTCCATGTTTGATTATTTCACTCACTTGCACAGCAAAACGCATCGAAAGGTTGGTTTTTATATTGTTGTCCTTGAACGCTACTGTTGAAATGTTAATCAGCTGTTACATTCATGTTCATGTCTCTCCTTCATTAATAACTCTTCTAACAGATAAAACCACAATCATTCAGACACCAGATGTTTCATTTACATGTGAAATAGTTTTTGAATGAAATGATTCAAACTTTAGTGGATTCACATCATGAGTTCCTTCACATTTAACCCCGCCTTTCTGTCCACAGACTCTGGACCCGTACGACCGGCCCTGGGCGTCCACTCCCACCAAAATCGCCAAGAACCTGCAGTCAGAAGAGAAGCTGACGAAACCAGCCAAAGGTACTCGCACTGCACACCCGTCATTTCCCTGAGCAGTCATCAGCTCGCTGCTTTTTATCGCCATGATGTCGGTGAATGTTGTTAGCCGTCTTCTGCTTCCAGGTGGATCTCTGCTGCCGTTTCTGTGTCTCTTAATGAAAACAAAAAGACTCTGGTGGAACCACAGAGGAGACTCCCGTCCTCGTCTCTGATGTCTATTCATTAGTTTTTCATGTCTCGTCCTCCTGTGAAGGCTGCTGTAAATGAAAACATCTGTCTGCTGTAGTGTCACTGAGCAGCTAGCTCTGCTCTGTACACCATCTATTCTTTACATATTTATACTCAGACGCCACCTCTCTGACCCTCTCCTGTCCTGACAGGTACAGGAAGTGGACACGTCCGCCAGGTAAACATGATTGGCAGTTTACTTTACGGCCACCAGTGTGTTTAAAAGGTGTCGCGTGTGTTTTGCTGCAGGTTCGGAGTTCTTGCTGCCCGTCAGAGGATTCTTCTGCCTGCTGTGTAAACAGTTTTATGGAGACGCCATCTGTGCAGAAGAGCACGTCACCACACATGCTCACAACGAGAAATACAAGGTATTAACCCGAGGGAGGGTCGAGAAGCTGTCAGGTGACTTCAGGAGGTCCTCCTGGATCTTTAAAAGCCTTCTGAAGGAACATATCAAAGTGTAGCGTATCATGTGTCCGTTGTCTGTGGTTCTTCTTTTGTTTCCCGCTTTGGGTACGAGCTCCTGGAATAACTCAGGAAATGTGTTAAGTTTATTTCAGTATACAGGAGATTCAGAGTACCTACATACACTTTTTCCTACAAAACAGACCAAAACTAGGAGAGACGGAGGAACGTACATGGTACCAACCATGTCATACTATCTTGTCAAGAAGGAGGTTAAGTAACGCTCCAAACCTGCACTCACTTTTAGAAGTAGTGGCTAGTTAGCTAGCTAGCTTGCTAATTCCACTTTCATGCTACACTGGTGAGATCTTGAGCATATGGGAGAAGTCTGCCTCTGCCAGAAACCTCCTAAAGTTTAGGCAACAAATCTACTTTAGGTTAGGTTTAGGAACAGATCATAGTTTGAGTTAAAATAAACTAGGGCTAATTTCTTTAACACGCTAACACAACCTGGGATTTTTTAGGTTGTAGCGGGCTCAGTTTTAAAGCTAGAGTGAAGATACTGGTATCATATGAAACTAGAAAACCTAATGAATCCATTGGTACCAACCATGTCTGATATAATGTGACTGGCATATCCATTTCCAAAGGGGTCCCTAGACCTCTGACCTCCAGATATATGAATGAAAATGGGTTGGCTCATCTAGAGCGATACAAGTTGCAAATTCTTAGTATCGATACAATCGATTATTTACCTTGCAAAACGATTTTAGATCTAAATTGTTTTCCCCGTGAAGGACAACTTGCCGAGTACCTATCGATATAGTTGGATCGTAGGAATATAAATCGATACATCGATGTAGTAGCTGAATCTCCTATCCCACATGACATGAACGCAGCATTATCCAATGTAGATGTAAAACCATTCCCATGTTTCCAGGCACTAGTTAACATTTTTAAAATTATAAGTATTGTGTAAATGTGTTTTTTGATGTTTTGGTCGGTGGTTTTTCACTCTCTTGTCTTTGTGTTTTAATGCCTCTCTCACCAGAAACAAATCTACGAGAATCCTCTTTATGAACAGAGGAGGAACCTGGACCGCCAGGCCGGACTGGCCTCCGACGCCAGCGGGAAGAAACGCAAACATGAGGAGGAAGAGAAGGGCAACAAGGAGGACAAGTCCAAACACAAAAAGGAGAAAAAGGACAAGGAGAAAAAGAAGGAAGAGGACGACGCTGTTCTGAAGGAAGACAAAATTCTAAAGGAGGAAGCGGAGGAGGCGAAGCCGAGCAAAAAAGAGGAGGATTTTAAAAATGCCAAAAGAGAGGAGGAAGAGGAGAGGCCTTCTTCCAGCAAGAAAGAGGAGGATGAAAAGTATAAATGCAGCAAGAAGGATGATAAATACCGCTACAGCCGAGAGGAAGAGGAGAGGGGTAAATACAGGAGAGGAGAAGAGGATGACAGATACAAATACAGCAGAGAAGAAGAATATCGTTACCGCTATCGCAGGGATGAAGATGACCGATATGACAACCGTCCCAAATATGGGCCGAGAGACGAAGAGTATAAACACGGTAAATATTCAGATTTCAGACCCAAATATGACCGAGAGCGAGACGAAGGGAAGCTTAAGACTGAGAAGGAAGCTTTGAAAAAGGTTGAGTCGGGAAAACCAGCAGCGAAAACAGAAATCAACAAGCCTGAACCTCCGCCAAAGCCCTACGACCCGCCCAAAATCCTCTGTGGACCCAGTCCAGCCATGAGGGCAAAGCTCCGCAAGCAGAGCCTGGAAACCGGCAAATCGCCACCTGTGGCCGCGACCCCTTCGTTCGGAAAGTTCACATGGAAGAAGAAGGAAAATGTTCTGGCGAAGGAGGCGGAGAAAGTTGCCGCAGAGTTCATTAAGGATGACGAAGCAGCTGCAAAGCTGAACCCGGTCTCGGTGGAGGATTCTTTTGCAAAATCTATGGCTGTTGCTAAGGAGATCGCCAGCAAGCTGTCGGGCCCCCAAACCACGCCTCCCTGGGTGGCCAACCGCGCCAACCGGGGAAGAATCCGGCCTAACCTCCCTGCACCTGCTGCAGTCCTGAGGAAAGCAGCCATGATGGGTAAACCTGCACCTCTGAATACCTTCCTCTCCATTAGACCCCAAAACACCGGGTCACTAGGTCCTGCTCAAAAAGAAGAACCGTTATTCTCTGATGGTCTCACAAGGGCTTTAAATGCTCAGAACGCACTGCTGGAAACTAAACCTCAGCCACCAAGTGGTGCACCTGGGACTGCACCGGCGGTGTCAGGAGCTGCACCATTTGGGCCTAAACTTCCGCCACCAAGTGGTGCACCTGGGACTGCACTGGCGGGGTCAGGACCTGCACCATTTGGGCCTAAACTTCCGGCATCAAGCGGTGCACCTTGGACTGCACCGGCGGTTTCAGGACCTGCACCGTTTGGGCCTAAACTTCCGGCACCAAGCGGTGCACCTGGGACTGGACCGGCAGTGTCGGGACCTGCACCATTTGGGCCTAAACTTCCGCCACCAAACGGTGCACCTGGGACTGAACCGGCGGTGTCAGGACCTGCACCATTTGGGCCTAAACTTCCGCCACCAAACGGTGCACCTGGGACTGGACCGGCGGTGTCAGGACCTGCACCATTTGGGCCTAAACTTCCGCCACCGATGTCAAGACCACCACTATTTGGGCCTAAACATCCGCCACCAGTGTCAAGGCCTGCGCTGTTTGATGCTAAATGTCCGCCGCCGCCGATATCAAAACCTGCACCATTTGGGCCTAAACTTCCGTCGCCGGTGTCAACACTTGCACCATTTGAAGCTAATTGTCCGCCACCAGTGTCAAAACCTGCACCAGTTTGTAACCCTGCGCCACCAGTTTGTAACCCTGCGCCACCAGTTTCTAAACCTAAGCCTACACCATCTGAAACTACCCCTGCTCCATCCGTGGCTAAACGGGCACAACCGACAATGATAAAGATAGTGTCTGACGTGGCAGCTCCTGGCGTCCCGGAGGGGGAGCAAACTCGTACGGTTTTCGTCAAGCCTCCACCTTTCATGAACATGGCCGATGGAGCTCAGAAGTCTGACAAACTTAAGAGTAATCTGGCTGCAGCCAAAGCCCAAGACTTGTTCAACATCTTCTACAGCAAGGTCGGCCAATCAGGCACGTCCTCCATCACCAAACCAGCAACAGACGCCAGAGCTGACAGGAGCAGCACCAATAAAAGTCAACTTCCTACCACGCAAGCCCCAAAACCTCAACCTCCGCTTCTTACCCAGTCCAAACCTCCATCAGAGGTTTGTAAATCTCTACAACCAGACCCAGCACGTCCCCAAATCCAGCCAGAATCAGACATCCAAATTGCATCTGTTTGGTCCTTGCAGACCTCTCCAACTCCAACACCTGAGGTGGCTCCATCTGCAACACAAAAAACCCAGCCAAAACTGAATCCACCAGGCCAGACCGAGGCTCAGAGTGTACCCCAAAACCAGTCCTCAACTCCTAAATCTGAGGCTCAAATCGCCCCACAAACTAAGCCTGCCGAGCTGGAACCAACACCTCAAACTCAGTCCCAGCCAAAACTGGCCCCTCAAACCCAAACGGAGCCCCAACCAGAACAGGGGTTCCATCTAGAGACCCATACCGATACAGCTCCAGAACCTTCACCCAAGCCAGGCCCCAAAACTAGAGGCAAGGCGACTCTGACAAAGAGAACCCCTCCTGCCCCCCGCCCTATCCGACAGACTAGATCTCAAACCAGATACCAGACCCGGCAGCAGAAGCAGAGCCAGTCCGAGCCTGAACTCGCTTCAGGAGATTCTGACTCGGCAGCTTCGGGGCTTGACATGTCAGATCTCGGCTCTGGGTCGCAGCCGGGGGAGGGGACGCCCAGCGAGGAGGCCCCTCAGGTGATGGAGATCACCCCTGAAACCCTGGGCCTCCCCTCAGACATGACCTCTCTGAACTTTGATTACAATTTTAACTTTGAGTAGGAGTGGACCGGACTGACGGGGGTTTCTATAAAACCACTCGTATATCCAGGAAGTCTTTGATCAATAATTTACTGGACTTGAAGGCAGCTGGTGAGAAAGACCCTGACGGACTTGAGACTTTTAAAACGCGGACCTTCATCTGTTTAGAGGGCCAGTTTGACGTTTAGTGAAGCCCTCTTGTTGTCTGGTGTTTCAGATGGATATCAGTTTCAGTCCAGTACAGACACACGAGTCCTGGACGTCTCTAGACATGATAATCAATAACAAAAACTCCCCTGAAAACACAAAACAACAACATATTCATTAATATTTATTCAAGTATTGCCTTTGAGTTGTAAGTTACTTTATGAGGCCAAAAGGTCCGGGTCTGTTTCACGGTTTGGGCTGGACCCAAAAGGGTCACAAGATCATGTTAAAGGGATAGCTCAGGTGTTTCTCAGTGTGGTTGTATGAGGTTCTAATCCACAGTCAGTGTATTATTACAGTAGATGGAGTTTGGAGCAAAGCAATGTGCTGCTGTGGACGGATTTGAAACACCTACAAAAATCAATATCAGTAGAGGATTGCTGTGCGCTTCAGTGTACGCTGTATTTAGAATATTTTCACCTCTTTACCTCGCTGTCAGACAGCCCTTTTCTGACGGAGAACTGAAGCCGTTATATCGCTCTCTTCACAGCCACCAGACTCCATTCACAAAAACAGTAATTTTACCTCAGAACTCGGGACGGTTTGTTAGTTTGTTTGTGTTATTGTGTGACTTTGGTTAGTTTGGATCAGAAAGTCACACAATAACACAAACGAAACTAACCCACCAATGCAGCGGTAGACCAGCAAGTCCTCTGTTCTGAGAGGTAAAAATGCATTTTTCTGCTGCTCCACACAGCCGCTTTACCTCGCCGTCAGACGGCCGTTTCTGACGGGGAACTGACGCCGTTATATTGCTGTCTTCAGAGCCACAAGATTCCATTCACAAAAACAGAAAGTCACACAATAACACAAACAAACTAACCGATCAAGAAAGCGGTAGACCAGCAAGTCCTCTGTTCTGAGAGGTAAAATTACTGTTTTTATGAATGGAGTCTGGTGGTTGTGAAGACAGCGATATAACAGCTTCAGTTCCCCGTCAGAAAGGGCTGTCTGATGGCGAGGTATATATTCTAAATATAGCGTACACTTACACTAACATCTACTGTAGGTAATACACTGACTATGGAGAAGTAGCTCATACAACTACACTAAGAAACACCTCGACTATCCCTTTAAGGGCTTGAAAGACAATTAACAAGACAAGATTTATTTTTTCAGATGTTCCTACATACATACAATACTTCTTCTTCAGGTGTCTAAAATTACACAAATTATCACTTTTTATTTGTATCCCAAAGAAATATTAAACCGTTTTAAAGGGTCACAGATGAAAAAGGGTTTCATGAAAAATTAGAGAATGACATTTAGACCAAACTGATGTCCACCTTCTCCGCTGACTCTAAATGTGTGTGTGTGTGTGTAAACTGTTCCTTTAAAGATCACCAGGTGTCGACCCCCTGCAGGTAAAGTACTGAACACACCACCTGTTGTTTGTCTCGTTTTCTACTCACTTTAGTTTTCCCTCTTTTAAAACGAGTGAAATAAATAAAGAGTCGGACCAAAAACAGCTCAGTGGTTCCTTCACATGTTAACTGAAGATCCACGAGCTGAAACCTAGAACATCTGATCTGAGGTCAGTGTTAACGTGTGCTGCACTGATCTGAGGTCAGGTGTTAATAGAAACTAAACTGCTCGTCTCGTAAAGTCTGTCGCTTCAAGTAGAGTTTTAATAAAGGTTGGTGGAGAAACCGCAGCAGGTCTGAGTGTTGTGATTATTGTACTTCTATCAGTAGTGGAAAGCACATTTACTCAAGTACTGTTTGAAGTACTTTGGAGCTAACAGACTTGTGGAACCTCGTCTGGAATAGGGAGACCGGGCTCTAGGTACGTGGAACGTCACTTCTCTGGCGGGGAAGGAAACGGAGCTGGAGCGGCAGGTGGAGCGGTACCAACTAGATATAGTTGGGCTCACCTCTCATAGCTCTGGTTCTGGAACTAGACTCCTGGAGAGGGGCTGGACTCTCGCCTTTTCCAGAGTTATATATCTGGTCTGGCCTGGGAAACGCCTGAGGGTCCCCCAGGAAGAGCTGGAAAGCGTTGCTGGGGAGAGGGACGTCTGGGATTCCTGCTAAACCTGCTGCCCCCGCGACCCTGCCCTGAATAAGAGGAAGAAAAAGGATGTTTGAAGTAATTTACTTTCTACTTCCCCTCCACTACATCTCAGAGGTAAATATTGAAGTTTTTACTCCTTTACATTTATCTGACAGCTTTAGTTGCTTTACAGATGACAGTTTTTCTCATCCCCCTTCCTGTCAGGTGAAAATTTATGATGTAACATTCACATTAATGCAGCAGTAATATGAATCCAGAAACATCAGCTATTGAAGGAAAACACGGACAGGAACATTTTACTGATACTTCTACTACTTTAACTAAATATAGATGATAATACTGACATACTTTTACTTCAGAACGGTTTAGAATGCAAGACTTTTACTTAAATAGTGGAGTATTTTCAGTACTTTTACTGCAGTAAAGGATCTGACTACTTCCTCCATCACTGATCATGATCACAGTATAATTACTGAACGCTCACAAGGAAACTGTTGAAATGACAAATTAATAACTTGATATTTTCCAACTATTAAGGGGAAAATAAGGTGATTAATTTCCACAATCACAGCATCCTGTTTTATATGTTGTGACACGTATATTTTCTACAGAATCTGTTGAGATGATGAACGGTACCGTCTGTTTACGATTAATTCAGCAAATAAAATACCTAATAAATCAAAGTTCTTCATCTCAAGGAAGAAAAGAATTACTCAAACCAATTAATCAATTATCAAAATAGTTGGCGATTAATTTAATAGTTGGTGATTAATCGATAAATCGTTGCACTAATTAATGCCATGACTTAGTGTGTGATGAGTTTCCTGATGTTAAAGCAGTGGACATCATGGAGGATGAGTCTCCAGCAGGACGGTAAGACAATATCAGTGGTTCTTCCTCTTTATCCACATTTATATACAGTACATGTTTTAAATTGTACATATTTTACTGCATTTTATTTTGGCAGTCATTGTTCGGCTGTTTGGTGCTCACACAATGTGTTTAACTAAGATCATGATTCTGTAGTGTAATATGTTGATGCACAGCAAACTAAGATGTTTTAGGAGTGAAATGTGTTGATACACAGCAAACTACGTGTGTTGGTAATGAGCTGTGATGTTTTTTTCCCTCCAGATGAAATTAATGAATAAATAATTTTCACAGTTCGTCAGTCTGACTGAAAGACAAACATCATTTTGTTTATAGACATTTTTCCAATGTTTTATTTTGTTCGACCGAAAAACAAAGCTCTTCAGTTTAAGACCAAAACAAACAGCAAATTCTCACAATATGTATATATAGATTTGTATATATTTTTGTATTATCTCAAAGAGCAAAATCATAATTTCTCCGTTTGTATTTTTAAGTTAAACTTTACTTATTTGTATTTATATATTTTATTACAATGTCATAACGTTACACAGCTCTGTTCACCGATTTCTGTCTTCTAGTAGATCTTATTGTTGGATTTTATTTTGGGAGTGTAAACGTATGTTTCCCCAGAGAATAAAGATAAAGTCCTCTGAATAGAGACACAGAGAGCGAACGTTGTTGAATTCATGTTTAAGAACCATTGATTGTTGTATGAAATGTGATGGATAATAAAGTCAGACTGAACTGAGTGATGGAGTGTTTCTGATGTTTCATTGCCACTAATTTGTTTAACGTATTAACGCAATTTGTGATTTTTAATTTGTGGCGGGGTCAGTGAAGATACTGTTTTCATATGAAACTAAAAAACCTAAAGAATCCATCGGTACCAACCATGTCATACTAGCTCGTCAGGAAGGAGGATAAATAACGCTCCAAAGTTACACTAAATTTTGACGAAGAAAAACTGTCATGGCCATTTTCAAAGGGGTCCCTTGACCTCTGACCTCCAGATATGTGAATGACAATGGGTTCTATGGGTACCCACGAGTCTCCCCTTTACAGACATGCCCACTTTATGATAATCACATGCAGTTTTGGGGCAAGTCATAGTCAAGTCAGCACACTGACACACCTACAGCTGTTGTTGCCTGTTGGGCTGCAGTTTGCCATGTTATGATTGGAGCATATTGTTTTATGCTAAATGCAGTACCTGTGAGGGTTTCTGGACAATATCTGTCATTTATCATTGTTTAGTGTTTTTTCCAATAATAAATATACACATACATTTGTATAAAGCAGCATATTTGTCCACTCCCATGTTGATAAGAGTATTAAATACTTGAGAAATCTCCCTTTTAAAGTACATTTTGAACAGATAACAAAATGTGTGATTAATTGTGATTAATCGTGATTAAACATTTTTTAAATGATTGATAACCCGTGATATTATATATAATACATAATGCAATACATAATGTAAGTGCTTATTATAGAGTAAAACACTATAGAATTTAAATAAAGTTCTGAGAGTTTGAACAAAAGAACCTGTGCCGTTAACAAACATTTAATTGGGATTTTCTAGAGCTTTCAACAGCGTATCATGGTCTTCACCAGTGGATGGAGTTCAACTAGTCAAGAATAAACTTTAACACTCAACATGATGAGGATGAAAGTATAATAAATTAGGTTTTATTTATTATTTCTGACTTTTAATGTGAGTTACTTGTTGGGAATGAGTTGCCATTTAAATGCTCCCTCCTACCCATAACTAACCAGTACATTCCCTCCAGTACTAGATAGATAGATATATAGATAGATAGATAGTAACTTTGTTGATCCCGAGGGAAATTCAAGTTTCCAGCATCACAGTTCCATAGTGCAAAACATGTTAGTAAAAAGGCAGTAAAAAAGTTAGTAGTGCAAAGTACAAAAAAATATACCAAATATAAAAATACAAAGAGATGAAGAAAACTGTTAAAACTGAATATAGTGCAGGGTAACAGCTGTGATACACAACTATTAAAAAAGTGAGTATAGTGCAGAAGAGACTGTTAAAACGGAATATAGTGCAGGGTAACTCCAGTAGCTTAGTCTATGAAAGTGCACTGTACTGTACTATTATGAGGTAGTTGTACTTTACTTATAGTATTAGTACACTGTGGTATATATTAAATGGTATATAGTGGTTTATGAGCTGTGGATAAAGGTGTTGTGTTGCTGGGGAAGACTGTGGTCCTTCCTCACCTCCCTTCATCCCTCATCCTCAGCCTCATCACCGAACTCACAGGCAGCCAATCAGAAAATTCCCTCCAGCAGCCAATCAGAAAATTCCCTACAGCGTTGCTAGGTAGAATGTGCGCGTCAGCAGCCAATGGGATGGCCCGGGCCGGGAGCGGAGACAGACCGAGAGAAGCGTCAGAGTCCCGGGGAGCAACATCACGGAGCCTCGGTGGAGACACGGAGCCTCACTGCAACAACCCACTTGAACTGTCAAGATGCCCAACAAGACCAAGAAGGAGAAGGTGAGCCGGCGGCTTCATCACACAGGATCAGTTCACAGTTTATTATAACATTATAACATAACGGCCCTGAAGCTTTAGATGACTTTATGATTTATCAGGTAGCAGGTTAGCTAACATAGCCAGCTAATATAAGCTAACATGCTAAGCTAACATGCTAAGCTAACATGCTAAGCTAACATGCTAAGCTAACCACTAGCAGGCTAGAGAGCAAGCTAACATAGCAAGCTAACCTGCTAAGCTAACGGCTAGCAGGTTAGCTAACATAGCAAGCTAATATAAGCTAACATGCTAAGCTAACATGCTAAGCTAACCACTAGCAGGCTAGAGAGCAAGCTAACCTGCTAAGCTAACGGCTAGCAGGCTAGCTAACATAGCAAGCTAACCTGCTAAGCTAACCTCTAGCTGCAGAGTTGCTAGCTGCATTATGAATGTGTTGAATCACAGTATCCTGTTAACGAACACACCAGCAGCAGCAGCAGCCTCTCTGTGTCCAGCTGTTAGAGGAGCTGGAGGGCTGGAGGGTTAGAGGGAGGCGTTAGCTGTCAACTAGCATCATGCTAACTAACTAACTGATTAACGGGCTGCTGCTGCTGGAGCTGCTGGGAGGAACCGCCGCTCTAACGGTTAACGGTTACCGGGTAACGGTTAACGGTTAACGGGTAACGGGTCAATTATTCACCCAGTAGAGAACAGGCCGATATAAGAGGGTGACTCATTCATTCATTCATTCATTCATTCATTCATGTGTGTGTGTGTGTGTGTGTGTTCGTTTAACAGGACAGATGTGTGATGCTAACCAGCTGTTAGCTCCGATAGACTCTGATTTTATTATCATGTGAAAACCATCTGATGACCTGCTGGTGTGTTTCTGTAGCTGTGCACATGACTGTCTGTATAATACTACACACAGCTGGAGGAAGTACCCCCCATCTTTTACTGCAGTAAAAGTACTAATACCAGACTGTAAAGATAAGATAAGATAAGATAAGATATTCCTTTATTAGTCCCGCAGTGGGTAAATGTGCAGTGTACAGCAGCAAAGGGGTGCAAAAAACAAGATTGCATCAGCTAACAAAGTGTAACAAAAGCAAGATATGAACCATTTAAAATGAAGGAAGTATGAAAATAGGAGTAGTTTATACAGTACTTTATATACTGCTGGTAGTTTAATCTATAATAATACATCATCATTTATTATTATATACTGCTGGTAATTTATTCTGTAATAATACATCATCATTTATTATTATATACTGCTGGTAATTTAATCTATAATAATACATCATCATTTATTATTATATACTGCTGGTAGTTTAATCTATAATAATACATCAGAATTTATTATTATATACTGCTGGTAATTTATTCTGTAATAATACATCAGCATTTGTTATTATATACTGCTGGTAGTTTAATCTATAATAATACATCATCATTTATTTATTATATACTGCTTGTACTTTCATCTGTAATACATCATTTATTATAATATACTGCTGGTAGTTTAATTTATAATAATACATCAGAATTTATTATTATATACTGCTGGTAATTTATTCTGTAATAATACATCAGCATTTGTTATTATATACTGCTGGTAGTTTAATCTATAATAATACATCATCATTTATTTATTATATACTGCTTGTACTTTCATCTGTAATACATCATTTATTATAATATACTGCTGGTAGTTTAATTTATAATAATACATCAGAATTTATTATTATATACTGCTGGTAGTTTAATCTATAATACATAATTTATTATAATATACTGCTGGTAGTTTAATTTATAATAATACATCAGAATTTATTATTATATACTGCTGGTAGTTTAATCTATAATACTAGAAAATAATGTATTATTATATAATGATGGTAGTTTAATCTATAATAATACATCAGCATTTGTTATTATATTCTGCTGGTAGTTTAATCTATAATAATACATCAGCATTTATTAGTTTATTATATTTTATATTAATAATCTGAATCTGTAAAGTAACTAAAGCTGTCAGGTAAATGTAGTGGAGTAGAAATAGAAAGTAGCAGAACATGGAGATACTCAAGTAAAGTACAAGTACCTTCAAATTGTATTTAGGTACAGTACTTGAGTAAATGTACTTAGCTAAACTGATATTATATTATATTATGCACACAGTATTCACAGTTAGCATGTTTGATTGAATGTGTTAAATCTGTTAACTTCTTTACATTCCTGCTGATTATTTTATTATAATTATTATTTTATTATTTATTTTATTATTTTCAATCACTGTTTACATTGATTTTCTTCCTTCCATGCAGCCATTGGTTTGAGATTTTCATTTCTGATTATTCCTTCATAAACGGATTAGTTGCACTGTATAATATTTCAGAAAACAGTGAAAAATGTCCAAGATTATATCTTTAAATGTCCAAAACCCAAATATATATTCAGTTGACTTTGATATAAACAGAAAAGCTAATAAATAAATAGTTGCAGCTCTTGTTAATTTCTACAAAAATCATCTTTAATAAGCTGTTGAACGTACAGTGTTAACCTTACTGACCTTGGAAAATCTTTACTCAAGGTCCATTTACTGTCTTTTTTCAACCACATTTCACCATCTGCACCAGCTGGTTGCATCAGTTTACATTCCTGTCATTGTGTACACAATTCTAATATTTTGTTGATTACCTTTATTGTTTTTATTTAGTTTTATTTGCACTCATTCCTAACAGTTTCCCTCGGTATAAATAAAGTTGATCTGATTGTATCTGGGTGTTGGTGGATGTTTGCTCAGTTGTCATGGAGATGGATGTGTTTATATCAGCGTCAGTCACATGACAACAGACCCCATGTCTCTGCTTAAAGCTAAACGCAGCTAAAGCTAGTCAGCGTTGAGACCAGAGTTGCAGCAGTTGGTTCAGTTACTCAGGGAAAATTAATCAGATTATCGTTAAAGAGCAAAAAAAATACCAAATCTGTGTTGGTTCCAGCCTCTCAGATGTGTTAATAGTTCATATCTTTGGGTTCACTAAAAACACATTGATTTTGACAACTGATTTGACAAGTATCAAACATTTAGAGCTGAAACGATCAGTCGATTAGTCGGTTGATAAGTCGATTAGTCGATCAACAGACAGGTGCTGAATATTCTCTGGTTTCAGCTTCTCTCTGTTTTATATCTCAATGAACTGAATCTGATTGACTAAACAATGTCACCTTGGACTGAAACAATAAGTCGATTAATCCCAAAGAATAATCAGCGACTAATTGATAATTAGAGTTTAGTTAGTTGAGCCCTAATAACATTTTGTCAACGTGTCACAGATATCTGCAGGTAGAAACTAGAGAATCATTGAACTCTTTTTCAACTCTCGAATATCATTTTAAAGTGTTTCATGTTCTCTGGTTGTAGCTTCTCAGATGTGAGGATGTGTTGTTCATATCACAGTAAACTGAATATATTTGTGTTATGGACTGTTGGTCGGACAAAACAAGACAATTGAAGACGTCACCTCGGGCATTTTTCTCTGTTTTCTGACATTTTATAGACCGACTCTGCCTGGAATATCCACCAATTTCAAAATGCTAAAAAATACAGTTTTTAAAATCCTTTTAGTAAATGTTGCTTCCACTTTCCTTGTGTGTAAACAGGAAACAACCAAATGTGCTAAAAGCAGCATGAAGAACAGTAACAGCAGTGGCGGCGGAGGTGGTGGCGGTGGTGGTGTCGGCAGTGGTGGGGGAAAAGATGCTGCTGCAGAGAACTCAGACGAGGTGAGTGTTTAGATATAAAATACATGGTGAGTCTGCAGGTCCACTGAAACGGTCTTAACTTGTAAACCTGTGTTTGTGTTCAGTCCCAGCAGCAGCAGAGTGGCAGTAAGCGTCCCAGTAACAGCACGCCTCCTCCCACTCAGCTCAACAAGATCAAATACTCTGGAGGTCCTCAGCTGGTGAAGAAGGAGCGTCGCCAGAGTTCATCTCGCTTCAGCCTGACCAAGAATAGAGAGCTGCAGAAGCTACCTGCACTCAAAGGTACACTAATGATAACCCGTCACTAACAGGGCTAACTCTAACCCTGTGGCTCAGTTTTAAAGCTAGAGTGAAGATACTGGTATCATATGGTGTTGTCCCGTCTTCCCCAGACTCCCCCCTGATTGAACGCGAGGAGCTGTTTGTCCAGAAGCTGCGTCAGTGCTGCGTCCTGTTTGACTTCGTCAGCGACCCGCTCAGCGACCTCAAATACAAGGAGGTGAAGAGGGCTGGACTCAACGAGATGGTGGAGTACATCACACACAACAGTGACGTGGTGACCGAGTGCATCTACCCCGAGGCCGTCTTCATGGTGAGCACACACACATGCACACCTCTCTCTTCATTTAACCACTCACTTCCTTCACTTAACCCTTTAAACATCAACCTCCCGCAGGCGGCGGGGGGAGATCGTTTGTAGCATTCTTTCTCTGAAAAAACACAAAGATGGTAATACAACAGTACACACACATTCACCACTGTGTGTGTGTGTGTAGTTTTCAGTGAACTTGTTCCGGACTCTTCCTCCGTCCTCCAACCCGACCGGAGCTGAGTTTGATCCTGAGGAGGATGAACCCACGCTGGAGGCTGCCTGGCCTCACCTGCAGGTACACACTCCAGTACTAATACCACCCTGTCAAATACTCTGTATTTGTATCTTGCTTCACCCCTCACTTCCCACGTACACACACTCTAACGATACGATCACACCAAGTGCGAAGCAAAGTTTTTACGTGGCGTGATTACATACAAAGTCAATCCAAAGAGGCGAATAGACACAAATTTGCCACGCGAATGGCGTGAATGACATGATGCGAACATGCAAAATTGGCGTCATTCTGAGGAAATAAATCTTGTATCTGTCTGTGATCACCCAGAGCTACGATAGTACATCATATCTGTACAGATGCATGTATAAATGTATGTGTATAAACCACAGACTGTCTCTGGTAGAAACAACAACGTCGCTGCCATATTTAGGACTTTATGTTGTGTGGTGATGAAGCAGCTGTATAGTCTGGCACTGATCCATCCAAACTCCATTCAGAAAACAAGCATTTTAAAAGTTGTTTGCTTGTCGTCTTGCGGACAGACCCGACAAAGCATGAATTCAGACTTTTTACAAATCAACATCATTATGTAGTTATTTCAGCATCCTTTTGATCCGTTTATTGCAATTAAATCACAGCACAATCTGTTTATTTTGGGTTCATACGGCAGTAGCGACGTGTGGCTGCTCTATATAGTCAGTGCATTGGCACTGTGTGTGAGTACAGCTCACCGCCGGATGATGTTATGAGCCCAGACACAACGGCGTTTGGTTTTCTGACATATCTGGGACTTCTACATGTACAAAGCAGCAACAGTGGTTATTTCTTCCATGGTTGATGGAGGAAAATGAAGGAGAGAAAAGTTGTTAGTATCTATGGAAACAAGCTCCTCCTCCTCTCCGGCGCATCTAGAAGGAAAATACACAAATGATAACGGAGGTCCAACTCGCGAGAGTAGAGTGAGGCGAAAATTTGAATATTCCAGTTTTCTTCTCGTATGTTTGTGAGAGTTTAGGGCTCCATGGCCCGACCTCGCCGTCGTCCACACAGTGTCTCAGTGTTGGTACTATCAGCTGTTTCCTCTCTGAGCTTCCTGCTCTGACGTCTCCTATGTTTCCACAGCTTGTCTACGAGTTCTTCCTTCGCTTCCTGGAGTCTCCAGACTTCGGGCCAAACGTCGCCAAGAAATACATCGACCAGAAGTTTGTAATGTCGGTAAGATGTGGCGTCTGAGCTTGAAAAGCAACGAGCCTGTAGAGTGATGCAGAACATGAGCTGACGTTGGGTTTAATGTTTGCGTTGAAGCTGCTGGAGCTGTTTGACAGCGAGGACCCCAGAGAGAGGGACTTCCTGAAGACCATCCTCCACCGGATTTACGGCAAGTTCCTCGGCCTCCGCGCCTACATCCGCCGCCAGATCAACAACATCTTCTACAGGTCAGAACACCAGCAGAACCAGACCCAATGCGCTGGAGTCTTAAAGCTAACCCCAATGTTCCCAGTCTGTGTGTCTAACTGGTGCTGTTTTACAGGTTTATCTATGAGACAGAACATCACAACGGCATCGCTGAGCTGCTGGAGATCCTGGGGAGGTAACATACTCACATTTACTGATATTATTAATGTAGTGAATGAATACAGGACAGAGGACGGTGTTTAACCATCTCTGTCTCTCAGCATCATCAACGGCTTCGCTCTGCCTCTGAAAGAAGAACACAAGATGTTTCTGATCCGAGTTCTGCTGCCGCTTCATAAAGTCAAGTCTCTGAGCGTCTACCACCCACAGGTCTGTCTGACTGTCTGTCTCTCTGTCTGTCTGTCTGACTGTCTCTCTGTCTCTCTGTCTGCACAATACCTAATAAAAACTGACATTGTGATATATTTTTTTCTGCATTATATTGCGATTAGGGGTGTCACAATTTCGATTCTAAATCGGAAATCGTTTGAAATCGTCTGTCTGTCTCTCTCTCTGTCTGATGTGAACCTGTCTGTTTCTCTTTGTCTGATGTGAACCCGTCTGTCTCTCTCTGTCTGTCTACAGCTGGCCTACTGCGTGGTCCAGTTCCTTGAGAAAGACAGCAGTCTGACGGAGCCGGTGAGTCTCCCCCCCTGTTTCCATGGCAACACCGCTGGTGATGGTTTCCATATTAACGCACAGAGGTTGTCTGACTGGCTGTTGGCCGTGACCTCTGACCCCTGCAGGTGATCATAGGGCTGCTGAAGTTCTGGCCCAAGACTCACAGTCCGAAGGAGGTGATGTTCCTGAATGAGCTGGAAGAGATCCTTGACGTCATCGAGCCCTCCGAGTTCGTCAAAGTCCAGGAGCCGCTCTTCAGACAGCTCGCCAAGTGTGTGTCCAGCCCACACTTCCAGGTACCAGAACCAGGACCGCAACCAGAACCAGAACCAGAACCTAGGGCTGCACATTTAATCCAATATTAATCACCATGTTGTCTTCACACAGTGAAATGAACACGATGGACTGTGACGTTTAAAATGCTCCACTCATATCAAACTAACAGCAGCCGCCATCCAGATGTTTTATATATTATTTATATATATGTTAACCTGATGATGATGATGATGATGATGATGTATGTGTGTACAGGTGGCAGAGAGAGCTCTGTATTACTGGAATAACGAGTACATCATGAGTCTGATCAGTGACAACGCCGCCAAGATCCTCCCCATCATGTTCCCCGCCCTCTACAAGAACTCCAAGAGCCACTGGAACAAGTAACACACACACACACACACACACACACACACACACACACACACACCCCCTGATCAATAACAGGATCAATACATTTTATAATCACATTCATTTGTCTACATGGTGTTGTTGGTGTGTCTCTATTAGAGGTGTAACCATAGAAATAAAACAGGAGTAGAAGCATCATTGAGCTGTCTGCTGTGGTCATGTGACTAGTACAGAAGAAAATGCCGATTGTTGTTAGTTGTCATGCTGTCAACAGAACCCACATAAAGTGTGTGGTCGCAGCTCGCCGGGAAGGGAACGGACGCAGCTCCGGAAACAGATGGCTGGCTAGGTAGCCAGTTAACGAGGTAGCCAGTTAACTAGGTAGGTAGTTAGCTAGGTAGCCAGATAGCTAGGTAGCTAGTTAGCTAGGTAGCTTGTCCCTAGGTGGAGGGATGGTTTACACCGGCTCATCGTTCGGCTCATTTTCCGTAATCAGTGCAGCACCACGGCCTGGCGGAGCAGCCAAAGAGATACCAACCCGCTGTCCGCTAGCTAGGTATCTTGCTAATTCCACCATGCTTCAATGGGGGAACTCACGCTTGTGAACTTTGGTTCCACATTACGTGCATCAATCTACATAGTGTGTATTGTGCGTGACGGAACACCAACCCTGATATATGTGGATAACACGCTGAACGGTGTTTCTCGAATGAAACTCCTGCTCCGGTTCCTCAGGACGATCCACGGGCTGATCTACAACGCTCTGAAGCTCTTCATGGAGATGAACCAGAAACTGTTTGACGACTGCACGCAGCAGTACAAGGCCGAGAAACAAAAGTAACTCGCACAGAAGCAGCATCTGTTTTCACCCTGAAACAACAACATGAAGTATTGATCGGTTTGTTTTATGTCTACAGAGAGAAATACAAGCTGAAGGAGAGAGAGGAGATCTGGCACAAGATAGAAGAACTGGCCCGACAGAACCCACAGGTACCTGTGTGTACATACCGATTCATTTCACCACTTTATTATTTTATTATTATTTGTTTGTGATCTTTTAAATGCTCTTCTGTTTGTTTTATTGTTTTTAATAAACTGTGTTCCCTTCTTTCAGAGCAATAAGCTTCATCCCCTCCGCCCAGGACTCCACCCACAGGATGAGGTCAGTCTGTTGTTATTAGTGTTTATTTAATATTATTAGAGTTGATTTAACATGATTAGAGTCTATTTAACAGTATTAGTTAAACATTATTAGTGTTTATTTAACAGTATTAGTGTTTATTTAACAGTATTAGTTTAACATTGTTAGTGTTTATTTAACATTATTAGTGTTTATTTAACATTATTAGTGTTTATTTAACAGTATTAGTTTAACATTGTTTGTGTTTATTTTAATTTTAATATTTAAATAATATTTTCCTAATATGTGAAAACTTCTGTGTGTATATTTGCAGTACATGTTGTACAGTGATAGTACTGTGGCTGTGTACTCGATGGAAACGGAGACTCCAACAGCTGAAGACATCCAGCTGCTGAAGAAGACTGTGGAGAGCGAGGCCTCACAGGTAATCAATCAGTCGATCAATTAACCAGTCAATCAGTCAAAATACACAACAGTAGACCCTGATCTCCTGACCCTCCTCCCTGATCACCTGACCCCCCCCCCCTGATCATCTGACCCCTCTCCCTGATCATCTGACCCCCCCTCCCTGATCACCTGACACCCCTCACTGATCACCTGACCCCTCTCTGTCTCCCCCCGCCCCCCCTCAGGGTCTGAAGGACCTGAAGAAGGACAAGGTCCTGATGAGGAGGAAGTCGGAGCTGCCGCAGGACGTCTACACCATCAAAGCTCTGGAGGCTCACAAGAGGGCCGAGGAGTACCTGACAGCCAATCAGGAGGCCCTCTGACCGGGGGGAGGCGGTCCCTTCTGAGCCTGACTCTGTCCGTCTCTCTGATTGGAGGACGTTGAAAGCTGTCGTGGTCAGATCAGGACGGAGCTGACGCTGCGTTCAAAGAAAAAACGAAACAACAAACCTTCTCACCTCTGACCCCTGGTGGCCGATAACAAGTAGGACACTGTGTAGACGTCTGTCCCGCGTCCTGTTTCAAACTGTGTCAGCGGTCATGTGACGATGACATCACCTCCAACACCTGCATCTGTTTTCATCTTTACCACAAAACGTCTCCGGGTGACCTGAACGCAGCCTTGGGCACACAAAGACTTAAGGTCCCTGAACGCATCACCAACGGGTCTTTTCCACTTCGGAAACGTAACGAGCTGTGAATGCACGTGTCGTCTCTGGTTCTGTGTTGGCGTCGTTTACCTGTGGCCATCCCAACAAATAATGCTCAGGCAACCTGCGCTTTGGCTCACCTCAAGACGGTCCGAGACCAGGTCCACACCAGAGTACGATTACTGCGTTCGCAACTGCCCAAACGGACAGCACCAGAGTACGATTACTGCGTTCGCAACCGCCCAAACGGACCGCACCAGAATACGATTACTGCGTTTGCAATGCAGAACCTTGTTGGTTCTGGTCGTTATGTTCCTGCTGTGGAAAAGAGCTCCACGTCTGTCCTGTGACACCTGAACGCAGCACAGATGAGTTCACTTACTCACTCAGCAGCTTCACTCACAGAGCCCCTCCTCCTCCACCTGACCCGACCAATCACCTGTCAGCATGGATCTGTGGCGGACTCGAGACTGAAGATGACGACGAGGAGACGCAGTGAATGTAGACGTCCAATCGGCATCCAACATGAGTCATGAGATGTTTGTCCGTCAGTCATGACGTCATCGACTTTAAACCAATGAGAGAAGTCGTTTCCTGTCAGAACGTCGCTTCAGTGTTTTGTTTTTTTGTCGTTTGTCCGCTGAAACGCGTAAAGAACAAAAAACGGAACGTTCTCCGTGTTTCTGTAGCTTCTCTCATCAGGTCAAAGGTCAAACACTAAATTCCCCATGACAGTTAAGGGGTTGTGGGAAAGTATGCAAACTGTAAAATACGTGTTTCCAGCTGATGTCTGGTGTGAAACTACAACCCCAAATGTCATAAGACGAGACGTCGTAACAAAGTCACTTTATAACAAATATTAATATTAATCACATTATAGCTAAATATCAAATTTAACATTTTTAACACCAAAAAACTGAAGTTTAAGACTTTACAAATTAAAAACTACAATCATTCTTTTTTTTAATACATCAGAAACCAGCCAATAAAAACAGTGTTTCCTTAATGTTAAATCTGACGTTTTCTCGTTACACATTAATGTAACTGAAGACTCAGATTTCCATGATCCTCTGCTGTCCGATCTGTATTTCAGTTATGTGCTACGTTTGTTACAAAGATAATCATTTTAAAATCATTTTGTTATTTATAAAGTTATCATGACGTCACACAGAATTAATTAGTTTTGCACGTCGTGAAAAGAATATTTCAGTATTTCAGGAGGTTACGTCACAAAGTGTCAATCAGCTCTGTGTCAACGTGTTGCGACATTTTATTAAATACAAATTATGTCTTAATTACAGTTAATGTCACAAAAGCAGCTCCATAATATTTTGGCTTTTTGTCACAAAAAATGTACTTAATATCACTTAAAAATCTCATAATGTAAAATTAAATGGAGTAAAATTGGGAGACAAAAATGCGATAAATGTCATTAATATTTAATTAATACCAAATTAAAGTGTATTTTTGGTAACGGAAATAGTTTAATAATAGTTAAAGGTCCAGTGTGTGTATTAGCAGAAATGGAATATAATATTCATAACATTAGACGTTTTGGGACCCAACCGTTCTGGTGAGCTCCCCGCCAACAGGAACGCTGAAGCGGCGTTAGCCGGCCGTGGCCACTCGCACGCGTCTCCAGCTGGGAGATCGGCAAGCTCGCTACATTCATTACTGTGGTGGCAGTTTCTGTTAAAACAAGACACAAACCAACGTAACAACTTGTCTTTCAGTGAATTTAATAAAAAAGGTATACATTAATAACTAAAACATCTGCAGATGAACTGCAGATGGACTCACGAGCACAGCCACCTGTTGTGGACTGTGGCAAGTGAGCCCCGAATACAAAGAGTAGTCAGTATTTATACATTTAAAGCATAACACGAAGATAAGTGCAAAGAAGAGAAGGATAGAAAGTGTATCAATGCGTCAGCACACAGCAGACAACAAAGCATCACAAGACATAACAAGTATTTCAGCAATCTGTTGTTTGCAGTTACAGAGATCTAAAATGTCAGGTCACTGTCCTATGGTGACGAAGTTGAACATGTGAGGCCCTGAGATTATCTAAAGGTACAGTGCTAAACTGCAGATATGAAAATTGCCATTACATTACGTTACGTAGAAGCTATCGTTTAGCTGGATAACATGACTTTTATTCACGGAATTTTGACATACTATACTATGACTTTTCTTTACGAAGCAGACCAGAACGGACAAACCAAACACTGGCTCTAGAGAGACTTTCACGTTTTTACATTACCTGAAGGCCACTGTACTTCTCCGACATGCTGGTGAGTGTTAAACCGTGGTACCGCCAGCCGCCGTCTGACTTCCTGTTGCTAAGTAGTGTTATTATGGTATGGATGGCCTCAGAGCGAGGCCAACGGCGTTACAATGGTTTAAAACTCAGCGGCTCATATCACCTCAGTGTTGTTAACGGAGGAGTGAGAGGAGGGGGACTCAGTTGGTTGCAATCTGCAACCACACCACTAGGTGTCACTAAATCCTACACACTGGACCTATAAAGTAAATTTTTCCAACAAAAACTCCTTTAGGTGCATCTTTGCTGACAGAAATCATTTGATAATAGTTAAAGTACATTTTTCCTGAAGGAAGAAATCGCTCAGTAAAGTCTCTAAAGTGCATTTTAATATTAAATAACACTTGATAAATGCAACTTCCTTAATGAATATTCCAGAATAAATTACTCACCTCGCTGCTTCACTAAACTTTAAAGAGCAGCTGCTGCAGAAACAATCCTCCTTATTTATACAGATGGAACAAAATATGTGAAGTATTTATTCTTCATGCACTTTATGAGCCCTTATTGTTGTATGGGGGCTCATGACCACCCCCCACCACACAGGCCACGCCCCTTGTCGTGATGTTTACACCTCTTATTGTTTTATTATTATTTCCTCGTCAGATGCTTTCCGTTGAGTCGCTGGTCGTTGCAAGTCGTCTTCTTCTTGCCATTGTGTGATTCGCTGTCAATCAATCAATGACCATTCCAGTGGTGGGTTAGCCCCGCCCACCTCTCTCTCTCTCTCTCTCGCTATGAGTGAGTTATTTTGTCCCATGGCGACTCGATTTCGCTATCGACACGAAGGTGAAACATTTAGTGAAAGAACACGAAACATCACGGCGATCTCTGACACTAAAACCTGAACGCTGCTTCCCGTCATCCTGTACATGTTGTACTTTAAATAGAACATTACGTAGAATGAAAGTCTGATTTTGTACAGATGTTCATGTATGTACAGAACAAAATAAAAGAAATAAATGGACATGTTTGACAATCATAGTGTCTGACTTTTAACTATACTTTAACTATTTATGACATACTATGACTTTTTTTACAAAATGTTTCGACAAACTATACTATGACTTTTTTCACTATATTTTCTGGACGTACCAAACTATGACTTTATTTTCATGAAATTTTTCGACATACTATACTATGACAGACTATGACTGTGCCAAGATACTAAGACTAAGGCTGCAGATGGTGATCAGGGATGAAGGTCGGTTTAGTGCTGTTCTCTCTCAGACTCCTCAAACTGACACATTTAATCCCTGAAAACTAAGCAAACCGATCAGCTGCTGAACCATTTAGCATTCAAAGAAATGGTGTCTGATTTGGCACAGGGTCCAACGAAGTCTTATCAAGCCTTCAGATTATAATAAATATTTTTTGAGGACTTTTACTAATTATGTGAGAGGAGCTCTAACAGTAAACGTCACGGCGAATCTCTGACACTAAAAAAATGAACGCTGCTTCCCGTCATCCTGTACATGTTGTACTTTAATTAGATAGGACATTACGTAGAATGAAAGTCTGAATTTGTACAGATGTTCAGGTATGTACAGAACAAAATAAAAGAAATAAATGGACCAGTTTGACAACAGTTTCTCTCTTTTACACCAACAGATTCATACACTATATACATACATACATATACAGTATGTATTCATACATACACAGACACACACGATCAGATTAATTAATATACAATCATTAAAGAAATCATTAAAAACAAGATCAAATATTTCAATAAAAGGCTTTAAGGTAACTGTGACTTTATCCTAAATATTTAACTTTTTACACAAAAAGAAACCCAGGATGTTCACAAATCAACTTTTTTTTAGAGTTTCATTCATTTCTACAGAAGACGAGAGCGTCCGTGTTTAATTAATAATTAATGATTATTCTTTTTATGGATCAATCTGCCGATTGTTTTCTCAATTAGTCGATTTATCATTTAGTTTATAAACGTTTAGAAAAAAGTAAAAATGTTCCAACATGTTCGACCAACAGTCCCAAACCAAAGAGCTTCAGTTTTAAGACAAAAAAAAACATCAAATTCTCATAATTGAGACGTTTGAAAAGCGACTTAGAAATAGCCGTCGATAAATTTCCTCTCAATCGACTAACTGTATAAAGTTTCCTCTCCAAACATGCTGTGAAGGACGAACGCTTTTCAAGTTCTGCTCGCTGCTTCAAATTCCAGTTGTTGAGCTCAGATCACAACATTTAGATTCTGTAATCTCATTTAACACTTATTTATCACAGGCGTGAAACATATCTTGTTATTAGTAGAGCTGGAACGATTAGTCGACTAATCAATTAGTTGATCAACAGAAAAATAATCACTAATCATTAAATTTTTAATGCAAAAAATGGCAGAAAATGTTTTCAGCCTCTCAAATATAGTGAGATTTCCTGCTTTTCTCTGCTTTATATCATATTAAAACTGAATATCTAAAACAAGACATTTAACTTGGACTTTGAGAAACTGGGATGGACATTTTTCCCTATTTCTGACTTTTATAAAAAAAGGATCAATCAATAATAAAAATAATCATCAGTTGCAGATCTAGTTACTAGCGCCTTTAAATTGCTGAATTTGTGAACAAATAAGGAATAAAAATGTTCTCAACAAATGACGAATAACTCGAGCGGCTTCTCTTCTCTTCTGTAAATGCAGACATCAGTTGTTGACATGTTGTATTTATAATATTACCTTTCTGGACATTTTAGCTCTGTAGCATGTTAGCAAACATTTATTAGCCAACGTTAGCTATCAAATGTTTGTTGTCTTGCTAACTAGCATTGTCCGGCTGCGGTCCAGAGTCTGGCTTCGGTCCAGAGTCCAGAGTTCAGCAGCAGTCCAGAGTCTAAAGTCTGGCTGCGATCCAGAGTCCAGAGTTTGTCCAGAGTCCAGCTAGAGTCCAGCTGCAGTCCAGAGTCCGGCTAGAGTCTGGCTGCGGTTCAGAGTACGGCTGCAGTCCAGAGGCCGGCTAGAGTCCGGTGGTGGTCCACATCTGACAGAGAAGACCTAACGTGGAGGTCTAATTGTTAGCTGGGGGATTCGTTGAACCAGAACTCAGGTGTTTCTCTGTTTGTGTCCGTTCACACCTTCTATATGAAACTGATCCGAGGACAGAAACTGAAACTAAGACCCCCTTCACACCTGGCGTTAAAATGATCGGATTGCAGTCAGATAGCGCTGGACCACATGACGGTTCAGGTGTGGATGCACCAGAAACACATTGAGGACGGATTGTGATCCAGACCACCTCCGGAGGTGGTCGCGGACGCAGTGCGACCACCTCCGGAGGTGGTCGCGGACGCAGTGCGACCACGTTCAACACAACTGAAACGTGTTTTCAATCCAGTATTTTGGGCTCCAGAGCTTCGGCAGTAATAAACCAGCTCGTCCATCTGTGTGTGAGAGTGTAGACGTACCTCAAAAGTCACGTTGGCGGGCGCCCTCCTTTAAAAGAGCGGCGTTTTGAGGGTGATGATGACGGAGCGATCAGATCTCATTGTGGACACTGGAGACACATTAATACCAGGTGTAAATGTAATATGGGATATGGGAGCAGTTAATCATTGAGTCGACTCACTGCCACCAATTTAACTGTGAAGGAGAAATATTGAATCCTTTAATAATCGACTTTAAAGTAGTTCAAATAAATGATGGACTGAGTCTAAAAATACTGGAATCAGCTTCTAAATAAACTACAACCATAAATTTCCAGAACAAACCCGCCATGTCTCACGGTACGAACATCTCCCGACGGAGAAAACATTCAGTCTCAGCAGCTTCAAGTTGAATCTTAAAGAAAAAACTATTTATAAAGTCACCTTTATCCTCTGCCAGTGACCCTGAAGGGGTCGTGGTGCTTTCAGGGTCAGGAGAGGTTGAAACGGTGGTGTGTTCAGGGTCTGTTGAAGCTGCGGTGGTGCGTTAAGGGTCAGTACAAGTTAAGTGGTTGTGGTGCTTTCAGGGTCATTACAAGTTGTTGAAGCTGTGGTGGTGCGTTCAGGGTAAGTAGAAGTTGTTGAAGCGGTGGTGATGCATTCAGGGTCAGTACAGGTCGAAGCGGTGGTGCGTTCCGGGTCAGTACAAGTTAAGTGGTTGTGGTGCTTTCAGGGTCAGTAGAAGTTGCTGAAGTTGCGGCGGTGCGTTAAGGGTCTGTTGAAGCCGCTGTGGTGCTTTCCGGGTCCGTTGATGCATTCAGAGTCAGTAGAAGTTGTTGAAGTGGTCGTGGTGCATTCAGGGTCAGTTGAAGGTGGTCGTGGTGCGTTCAGGGTCAGTACAGGTTGTTAAGGTTGTGGTGGTGCGATCAGGGACCGTTGATGTTGTTGAAGCGGTCGTGGTGCATTAAGGGCCAGTAGCAGTTGTTGTTGTGGTGCGTTTAAGGTCAGTAGAGGTTGTTGAAGCGGTCGTGGTGCGTTCAGGATCAGTAAAGGCTGTTGAAGTAGTCGTGGTCCGTTCAGGGTCCGTTGATGTTGTTTCTGCGAGGCAGACGCAGGGCGGCGGTGCTCTGCCGGCTCTCCAGTGTGTTCTGGACCATGTCCTTCCACTGGTCGTCTGAGATCTCTCTGGCCCACGACGGCACGCCGAGAGACGGCAACGCCACGGCCGCCATCGTCCTCTTCACCAGCTCCACGTGGTCTGCAGGGAGACAGGAAGTGATGTCAGAGGACAGGAAGCACAGCTGTTTATTTTTCTTCTGTTAAAGTGGGAAGTATCAATGAAGATGCTTATTATTATTATTATTGTTTTTTGTTATTATTATTTTTATTATTAGTAGTATTATTATATTTCCTATTTCTTGGGGGGAAACTGTTGATCAGAGTCAAACAATAGAAACAATAGTTTATGTATGAAAATAGAAAAAGAAAAATTAAGATTTTATCTATCCATCTATCGATCAGGTAGGCGGTGCTTTATAGAGTCGATCTGTTATCTGGAGCAGGTCAGGTGTTCAGCATCAGACTCAAGTAGAGTACAAGTACCTGACGTGTACTACTACAGTGAAGTGTGTACTGAGGTCTGACCTTCGTCCATGGGGATGGAGACTCGGCTCCTCAGGGCCGCCGCCCCCTCAGGGTCTTCCTCTTCTTCTTCACTGTCTGGAGGCGGGGCTTCAGGGAGGTGCAGACCCATCACCTGCAGGACACACAGACAGGTGAGACACACAGACAGGTGAGACACACAGACAGGTGAGACAGATGTTGTCCTTCCTTTAACACTCCTGATACTGACAGAAATATATAAACAGTGATTAATAATCTCCTGGACTTCATGAGCAGATCTGATGATGATGTAACAGTAACCGTTGTTCAGGTGTGAACTCACCTGTATCCTGTTCTGCACCTGCTGCAGCTGCTCGCCGTGGGAGGCGTCGTCCTCCTCCGGTTGCTCTTCCCCACCCGGCTGCTCGCCGTTGTTCATCCCATCAGGTTCCTGGTTCAGAGGCTGGTAGTAATATCCTCCACTGTTCACCTCCTCCCCTTCCTCTTCCTCTCCGTCCAGCTCCATCTCTCCCCCCTCCTCATCTTCACCCCCTCCCTCACTCCCACTCCACACCGGCAGCAGGTTTCCGTCGGCCGGACGCTCCTCCTCCCCCAGCTCGTCCTCAGAGTTCGGTAAGACTCTCTCTGGTCCCATCGCTGAGCTCCCCACTTCCATCCACAGACACACAGCACACCTGAGAGACAGGTAGAGAGAGACAGGTAAAGAGAGAGGGGGACAGGTAAAGAGTCATGTTTGAAAATTTGGCTTTTTGGACTAAATTCCTGGGGGCTGAGGAGCGATGACCCCTGACCCTTGCGGTGGGTGATGTCACAGAAGACCCGTTACCGAATCTCACTCCAAACCAGGCGTCAACCTCCGGCTCTGAGCAGTGAAGCCTTAAAGCAGCCAGCAGGGGGCGACTCCTCTGGTTGTCTAGAAGTCTATGAGAAAATGATCCTACTTCTCACTTGATTTATTACCTCAGTCAACATTGTAAACATGAGTTTATGGTCTCAATCGCTAGTTTCAAGTCTTCTTCAACACAGCATGGTTGCAAAAACATCAACATGAAGATAGCCAAAAACCAAGAAGGCGATGGCTAAAAACCAAGAAGGCGATGGCTAAAAACCAAGATGGAGACATCCAAAAACCAAGATGGTGATGGCGAGAGCTAAACACCAAGATGACGACAGCCTAAATGCTGAACTCTGGCTCTCGTAGAAGTTGATTCCATTGCTCTGGGGACATGGTAAGATCGAGCAGATGTACCAAGAAAAGGTCAGTAAAGTATTTATAATGTGCATTATTCTGTGTTGGTATGATAAAGAAGACCTTAACATAAATGACCTCATATATCTCTCTCTTTAAGCCATTTGTTATAAATATGTGACACATTTTGAAGAAAATAAGATGAAGTGATTCATGGAGACAGAAATGACTGATTTCACTTTATGACCAGAGAGAGTCTTGTTTGGTTTCAATGAATGTAATAGGAATATTATATTATTTATTTTAGGTATACTATAACCTCATCATTCTCAGCCCCGCCCTCTGGAACTCTCTCCCTCCTGAAATAAGAAATGCTTCATCCCTGGACATTTTCAAAAAACACCTCAAACACCACCTGTTCACCAAGGCCTCTGATCTCAGCTCTTCCTACACATCACTCTTTTAACTACTTAGCTATAGTTTCTCCTCTGTGTTAATTATTAGTAGGATTTTGTGTGTCCCCTTTGTAAAGCGTCCTTGGGTTTAAGTCCAATTTATTATTATTATTATTATTATAATACACTCATCTTTATATTTTAAAATGAAACCAAACAATACATGAAAACTATTTTCTCCTCCACACTCAACTGACTCAACCAGTCCATCAGTAACTTTGAGCTAACACTCTGCTAACACTCTTCTAACATCACATCTACAGTCTGCTAACGTTATAGTAACAGTGTTTTAGTCCGCAGGTAGCTCACGTTGGCTGAGTGATGAAGATGATGATGATGGAAACACCTGGAGCAGATAGCTGCTAACTCAGCTAGCTGAGTAAGCATTTAACCCTGCTCTCTAGTGATGTTAAACTCTGCTTCTTCTGCTTGTTTTGTGACCAAGAGAAGAATAACCCCTCCCCAGGTGAAGTGTTGAGTTTCTTACCTGTCTGTCTGTCTGTCTGTTCACCTGTCTGTCAGTTCAGAGCTTCAGCCTGCTGTTGTTTAGCTGTTAGCTGTTAGCTGCTGCTGCTGGTCGGGACACTTCCGGGTACGTCACGACGCAACACAACTGACGCCTGACGCAAAATCGGTTGTTTTTTTAATAAAGAACTTTATTAACCCAGTGAAACATTTCTTAGAAAAGTTAAAAAGTGACATATAGATGTAAATTGTCTCTTCGGCGAATCACTTCCTGAAACTTGCTCTCATTTATTCTGGTCTTGTAAAAATTGTGGAAAGATGTCAATAATTTTGTACTTGTTAACATTTTCTCAGATTTTGCACTGTACTGTAGAAATATTATATTTGGTTGCTATGGTTACGGTGACAAAGACAGAAATGCATTTTTTCTTATTAATTTAATTTTAATTCACACGAAGTTCCACATTCACAAGTGTAAATTTACCAAAAACAAAACGCCTAATTTCTTTGTATTTATGAATAAAATGGAATTATATCTGTCAACAATTTCTTCCTCACAAAACAAAAAAAGCAATGAAAACAATGAATTTATGCAACATCTTTAAAGTTTTTAAGTGAAATTATTGTCATACTCTCGTGTGGTCTTTTTTTTATTACTATTATTATTATTTATTTTTTTATTGTGTTTATTTTTTTTATTTTATGTTGGTTTTGTTTCATTTCTGTTGTCCTTTTATGTTTGGCACAGCTCTTTGTTTATGTTGTCGCTATGCTTCTTTTGTATGTAAATGTTTTTAATGTTTTCTGCTGTTACTATGGATACTGTAATAAAAAAAAAAGAACTTTATTAAACAATTTACAATTTACATCAAGAACGACAGAGTAAAATGTAATTATATTAACAATAAATCAATAAAATACAGAAACAAATCCATGACAAAATATACTGATGGATACATACATTATATTTTATTACGTAACATTAAACAATACGTAAATTTAATTAAGTCAATCTCTATTTTCACTTTATTTTTGGTTTCCAATTCTATTTTTCTTTTTTTTGCAGACATGTCATAAAATCAAATGCAGAATATAACTGAGTGTCCGTGATATGAAATATAAACATATTTTTTCATTATATTTCTATATTCTATTTTGTCTGTTTTAGGTATTGTATATCATTTGGCCTTTTCGTGCTTTTAATAAGTTGTTGTTTCTCATATTATTCATTTGTTTTTGTGATTTATGTGAAGGAGCTGTCGGTCTATCTATCTAAATAAATACAGAATTAATTAAATACATACCTAAATATAAAAATGAAACAGACCTAAACATGGTCAGATTCAAGAATGGTTTGATATTATTTCTTCATAAATTTCAAGAATAAAAGGGAAATAATCCTGAATCTTTTCTGGTGCAAAAATAATCTACAAAGTATAAAACAACATTTACGATAATTTCATCTCCTTTTTCTTTTCATGGTGAAAACAACAATGATGATAATAATGATCAATATCTCTTCTGCAGATCAATAAAGTAAGATGTTCAGGGCTGATTATTTTAAGGTCAAACTTTCAGAATTAGTCCTACCTGTTTTAATATCACTGCTAATCCACCACCAGGTGGCGCTGTTGATCTCATTATATCATTTTATTTATCATTTTATATATATATAATTATATATGTTATATATATTGAAAGTTTCAGGTGTTTTTTTTTATATAAAAAAAACACCTGAGACTTTAAATTGTTTCTGGTCCAAGATTAAAAAATATATTATCTTTAATCCAAATATAATGGAAAAGTTTTTACACTAAATAATTAAAATGACAGCAGGAATGTAGACTGGATTGTAAATACTAACAAGACAGTAGTTTGATAAGCTCCTAAACTAGTTTTATTGATGTATTTATTTATATTTGTATGTTATATTTTCTGTAAATTTGATATCCCAACACAAAAATACTGTTTTAAATCCTTCACCACTCTGCCAATTAAAAAGACACACTAAAGCTAATTATTCATAATATTTACTCCTTAAAACAGTCACATTTAAATATAATATAATATAATATAACATAATATGACATAATATGATATAATATAATATAACATAATATAACATTATATAATATAATATAACATAATATAACATTATATAATATAATATAACATAATATAACATAATATAATATAACGTAATATAATATAACACAATATAATATAATATAATATAACATAATATATTATAACATAATATAATATAACATAATATAACATAATATAATATAATGTAATGTAATGTAATATAATATAATGTAATATAATATAATATAATATAATATAATATAATATAATATTTAAGTTTAACAGGAAAGTGGAGGTGCAGCACATAAAACATAAAATTGAGCATACAAAATAAATCAATTAACATAACAAGGAATATAAAAAAAATATATAAATAAAACTGATAACAGAAAGCACAGGCTCTTATTTTGAAAACCGGACCGGAAGTTGTATTGGGTGATTGGGTCAGGATTGTTGGTGTTATCGGGACGGTCACTGAGCTGATCGATCAGCAGCAGCCTCTGAGTGATCAGTAATCAATTATAGGTGTTTTTAATCAACCGTCATAATCATCTTTCTCTGCGCGTGACGTCACAGACCGAGTAGGATTAAAAGGACGTGACGTGTAAAGATCGTCTGTTGGAGGAGAGAGGAGAGAAGTGTCACTCTGATCAGAGTCTGAATCACGACCTCAACTATTTTATTACCGAATATATTTAAATCCAAAATTAAACAAGGTAAATAAAAAAATAAAAAAATAGCCAAATAAGATAATAATAATAATAATAATAATAATAATAATAATAATAATAATAATAATAATAGTAATAATAATAATAGTAATAATAATAATAATTATAATAATAATAATAAAACATAAAAAAATCTATTTGTTATTATCCTGCTCTATATACAAACATGGATAATTAAAAAAAATAAGTTAATAAATATTAAATATTTTATTATTTCATTACATAAACATAAATGTACATTTGATGGGACAGATTCAAGTTGTTTGCCTTTATAGTAATTGATTTTTCTGCTAAATGGATTAAGTATACTTATTATTACATAAATATTAAAATATATGTGTCTTCAAATGTAAATCACCTTTTGTCACCAATTTTCATACACACACTCTTTAAATTAGTCTTTGATTCATTTTAATCCATTTAGCAGAAAAATCAATTACCATAAAGGACGAACAGCTCAAATCTGTCCCATCAAATGTACATTTATGTTTATGTAATTTCCCTAATAAGATAATTAAATATTTAATATTCATTTATTTACAATTTTTCTCGATTGTTTACACACATTTTCTGAAAGCATGCCTCATACTCTCAGAACTCTACACACAAATAAAAAAACACACACACAATGGGCAAAACCCCTCAATTCTCCTGCAAAATGAAACTTTACATTCAAAACAATGTTATTTCTTCTCAAAATGGTATTTTGTTTTCAAATGACACACACACACCATCATATGAATAGACATTTATAAGAACCAGTTGAACACTGATGTGCTCAATGTAAAACACTATGATGAATGGAAAACACTTCTTCTCCATTCATCATAATGACTTAGGCCTTTTTTTTGTTCAGTGTTACACTTACTACAGACAGTGCATACATAAGTGTGTTGTAAAATATTTTAGAATATTGTTTTTATACTCAGAACACACAAATACACGGTAACAAATATATTTTATTTTCCCCACAAAAACAATGTACACAGTGTACATCCCAACCAACACAGAGTTGCACATACAGTGGTCTACATACAAAACAACAGAAGAATTTACTGTATACAGTTACAGTAAAAAAAAACTATGCTGCATCCTCTCTTCTGTTTCGGTCTGGCCACAGCACCTCATCCACATCACAAGCAATGTTTGCCCTTTTATGCTAAAGCTCTGATTGCTAATTGTAACACTGTGTGACAGGTGTTTGCCCATGTGATGAGTCAGTGTGCATAGTAGGGCAATTGACTTTAGAATTTTGATTGACAGTGTGTTCCTTGTGAAAACGAGATTTTCTTCATGAAAATTGTGCCAAATGCAGAGAATTGTGTGTAGTGTTTTGAAAAAAGTGTGTTTTAGAACTGCAATTTGAGTGTAAAGCAGGAATTGTGCTTGTAGTTTAGCAGAATTGGTTCAGGGGGTTGGTGCATGAGTTACATGTTGTGGTCATTGTGTGTCAAGTACCAGTATTTGTGTGTAAACAATTGAGAAAAAATGTATTAACTTATTTTCGAAATTATCCATGTTTTTAAATAAGATAAGATAAGATAAGATAAGATGAACCTTTTTCAATCCCCAGAGGGAAATTCAGGTGTCAAAGCAGCAACATCAGCAAACAGAGTGAAACACAGGAGAGGTAAAGGTATACAAAAATTATAAAAACAATAAACAGAGATATAAAATATACAGAGTGAATGGATGAACATAGTGTGTGCAGTGCGTCAATAAATAAATGTAGTATGTGCAATAAATAAATGTAATATGTACATATGTGCAGTCTATAATTGGTATATAGGATATATAGTGTAATATAATATAGAGCAGGATAATAAATATAGATGTATATATATATATATATATATAATTTTTCTTTCTAAAACATTTCAGGAGCTTTCAGCCACATATTGCTTCATAGTTACTTACAACTTTAATTCAATAATAATGTATGGGACATTATAAATATTTTAATATAATATTAACAGTACTTTATAGGCCTGTGTGAGTTTGTATTTCATCATCTTATTATTTAAATTCAGTCCATTTAATGAGTTTGTATTTTTTTTCACTGATGCTAATAAACGTTAGATTATTACATCTTATAACTCAACATTATTATTTATATTATACATCTTTATTATAGTTAAATAAAAGGTGAGTAAAGTGAGCGTAGAGTGCGCCCTCTCTGTGGTCCCGGTAAACAGAGTCAGAGTGAGTCCTCCTGCTCTGTCTCTCCTCTCTCTGTGTCTCATAGTAACGGTCACCTGCAGCAACGCACCGGGACAACCGGAGCTCTCATCACACCGCGCGACACACCGACCTGCTGCCGCCTCCTCGACACCGACCCCCCGCTGCGCCGCTCCGCCGCTCTGCTGCTCATCAACCCGATTAATCGATACCGGAATCGATCGATCTGATGTCCACCGCGGTGGATCAGAACCGGCGCGTGGCCTGCGGCGGGATCAGCGGCACCGGAGCAGAGAACGATGACATCACCGAGTGACGGTCCAGATCCTCCACGAGCACGAGAGAGCTGATCGATCATCTATCAGGTTAATTGATCTCCTTCAGCAGCACCAATCAGAGCCTGAGCTCAGGATAGATCAGCTGATCAGCTCCAGCTGCTGCTCATCAATACTTTAGATTCATTAATTATTGATCAGCTGATCAGGTCCACCTGCTGCTCATCAATACTTTAGATTCATTAATTATTGATCAGCTGATCAGGTCCAGCTGCTGCTCATCAATACTGATTATTGATCAGCTGATCAGGTCCAGCTGCTGCTCATCAATACTGATTATTGATCAGCTGATCAGGTCCAGCTGCTGCTCATCAATACTTTAGATTCATTGATTATTGATCAGCTGATCGACTCCAGCTGCTGCTCATAGATACTTAAGATTCACTGATTATTGATCAGCTGATCAGGTCCAACTGCTGCTCATCAATACTGATTATTGATCAGCTGATCAGGTCCAGTTGCTGCTCATCGATACTGATTATTGATCAGCTGATCAGGTCCAGCTGCTGCTCATCAATACTGATTATTGATCAGCTGATCAGGTCCAGCTGCTGCTCATCGTTACTGATTATTGATCAGCTGATCAGGTCCAGCTGCTGCTCATCCATACTTTAGATTCATTGATTATTGATCAGCTGATCGGGTCCAACTGCTGCTCAAAGATATTTTAGATTAATTGATTATTGATCAGTTGATGGGGTCCAGCTGTTGCTCATCAATACTTTAGATCCACTGATTATTGATCAGCTGATCGTCTCCAGCTGCTGCTCATTGATACTTTAGATTCACTGATTATTGATCAACTGATCGGCTCCAACTGTTGCTCATCATATACTTTAGATTCACTGATTATTGATCAGCTCCGGTGTGTGTGTGTGTGTACTTTACCAAGGATCGATCACTGATTAAGAGTACAAGTACACAGTATGATGAAGTATAATGAGGTGTAATACACAGACTTGGTGCAGAAGAGCTTCATGGGAGATGTAGTTTTTAAATAGCTAACTAGTTAACGCTTCTTTAATTTACAATAATTCCCATTGAATTGAGTCAGTGGAGCGGAGGATAGACAGGAAGTGATGTCACAGTGATGCACCGACCAATGGGAGATAGTCAGTCCAGGACCTGCTCTTCACCAGTAGAGGTCACACTTCCTGTTTTGTCTCATGCTACGTGTCCACGTGGGCGTTTCTGGACGCTTAATGGGAGGCCAAACACACTTTGGCGAACTATTTTTGTAATATATGAGAGAAAAGTTTCCAAACGAGCCGCCATGTTGGTTCCAGTTTGAAACCCGGGAGCCGCAGCCTGTGAGGAAAAGCGTTCGTCCAATCAGGTGTCTAGTAGCAGCCCATCAAGCGTCCAGAAACGCCCCTGTAGACAAGTAGCGTTAGACTGTTTTTCACTCCAGGTGTCCCAGTGCTCCCAGTGCTCCCAGTGCTCGCGGTCCTGTCCAGGATGCTGCCGGCCTCCATCCAGATCACGGGAGAGCTGCTGTCGGCGGCCGAGGTTCAGGACATATGCGAGAGCCTGAAGGAGGACAGCGTCCGGCTGCTGTCCGTCCGAGGCTGCCAGCTCTCCGACCGTGATTTCGGACGCGTCTGCCGCAGCGTCGCAGAGTCACGCTCGCTCGCTCAGCTCAACCTCAACCTGGGCGTCGTCGCCAGCATCAGCCGGACGCGACACCTGGCCGACGCCCTGAAGACCAACCGGTCGCTGCAGACGCTGTTGTAAGTACGGACAGGTGTCCTCTTGACCGCATCACACGCTCACTATGATAGAGGAATATTAGTCAATGTGATTGGTTGGTAAGACTCTGTCCCCGCCCCCCCTCCAGTCTCCATGGCAACCCGCTGCTGGACGCCGGCCTGGTGACCTTGAACTCGGCCCTGACGACCCACCCGGCGCTGGTCTGTCTGGATCTGGGAGACTGCATGCTGGGAGATGAGGCGCTGGGTCTGATCTGTGGGATGCTGCCGCCCGACGGAGCAAAGTCAGGTAACCAACAACAACAACAACAAACACACCGTGGTAACCATGGAAACCACCCAGTCACATGACATGGTGACGTGGAACATAGCTAAGTTAGCTAGCTAAAATTGAATGCATAAAAATCAAGTAAAATACAACTTTTTAAAAGAGTTATTCTGCGTTCACACCAAGAGCGAAGTGAATTTTCGCCTCGCGTTACTCGTGCTAGTTGGACTGCGGGTATCATTTGTGTTCATTAGTTTAAATATTTCAACTCCGCAAATTTGCGAAAAGTTTGCTTTGCTTTTGGTGTGAATGCACAGTTACAGCAGTGAGAGCTTCAGGAACAAACAGAATACAGTGATGTGTCGTGTGACGTTCAGGGACCAGGTTGAATGTAAGAAAAAATTAAAACTAGTCCAAACAGGTTTGATGTGTAACTTCTGAGGTTTTTACTCCTCATGAAAAGTCTCTTCACCACAGCAAGAAGATCATTAAATACATGAATTAATAAATTAATTAATACATGAAGTAATAAATGAATGAATTCATAAGCTCAGATTTGATGACCTGAGGAGTAATATTGAACCATATTAGTATAAATCCGATGTGTTTGAACTGTCAGTGAGCAGCAGGTCTGATGAAACGTCTCACAGTTATTCAGTAAAGCTCAGAGGACATTTTGTCTCCCGGTTATTTCAGGCTCAAACAGCCTGAATTCAGTAGCCCTGGACGTCCACATGGCGTCAGCTCACACTGGGCGATTAACTCTTCACTGTCAGACATGCACAACCAGGCTCATAAAGAATAGTTTCAGTATATACAGTGTGTATATATGTATATATATATATACATACATACAGTATATATCAGAGTTGTCAGATTCAGATTTAAGTACCCAATATTCAACAACTATAGAATCAGACTTCTGTTCTTTGTAAAGTATCACATTATCAACATTTAACTTATCATGTTAGAGGTTAAAGGTCATCATCAATGTAGAGCAAACGTGTGTTGTTGAACCGACGTGTTGGGATGTAATAATACCAGACGTGATGAAGGTGATGATGCGTGCTGAGCTCGTTGTGTTGCTGGTCGTCTGCAGGTCTGAGGGAGCTGACGCTGAGCGCCAACACAGGAATCAGCTCTAAAGGCTGGTCTCGCCTCGCCATCGCTGTGGCTCACAGCTCCCAGCTCCGAGTGCTCAACCTGGACTACAACCCGCTGGGTACCAGCACCGCTGCTCAACGCTACACATTACACTGCGCTTACACCACATGCTGCACATTATACTACAGGCTGCACATTACCCTGCACATTACATTGCACATTACTCTACAGGCTGCACATTACACTACAGGCTGCACATTACCCAGTTAACTGGTCGGAGCTGCTGTGAGTTATGGTTGTAAATGTTCTGGTTCTGTTTCCAGGTGATCAGATCGCAGGGATGCTGGCGGTTGCCGTGGCGTCCAGCAGAACGCTGGAGGTTCTGGACCTGGAGGGAACCGGACTGACCAACCAATCAGCACAGGTCGACCAGTCACACGGCACATTTCTCTTCTTCTTCTTCTACTGCTCTTCTTCTTCTCGTGTCAGAGTTTCTCAGACATCCAGCTGTTTGTCCAGCAGAGGGAGACACTGATCTGAACATCCTACAACACACACACACACACACACATTCATGTTGTAGGAATGATGTCATCATGTTTCCAGTGGTCTGATTGGTCAGTTAGCCTCCTCTGGAGTTCCTTACATGTTACCTGAACTACTTCCTTTAATTTAATTTAGTTTAATTAACTATGACGAGTTGAAGGTGAGTTTAGAATATTTCACCACTGACGTGTGAAGAATAAATCTGGTGCTCAAACATTTCAATCAAGGAATTCCAGATGTTCTTCATGGAACGGATCCAGCTGCCCAGCCAGCTGTGATGTCGCTCTGCACTATGGTACCATGTGACATCACAGCTGGGTATGGCCACAGCAGACCTATCAACCATGTTGTTCGCCCTTAATCCCAACTGTAGCGCGGCGTTCCTCGTTGATGTTTGAGCCAGTGTGTACAAATAAAGTTGAGTCTGATTGAATGACGGCGGTCTCTGTGTCCAGGTGTTCCTGGACATGGTGGAGAACTACCCGACCAGTCTGCGGGTTCTGGTTCTGGCGGAGAACGACATCAGTCCGGAGCTGCAGCAGCAGATCTGTGACCTGCTGTCTGAAGGGGAGGAGGACGACGACAGAGAGGCCCCGCCCCTGCAGCCAGGCCACGCCTCCAGCGGCGCCCTGCTGCCAATCAGAGACAAGTACCAGCCAATCAGAGACAAGTACCAGCCGCCCGCCTGGCTCCCCCACAGCAGTAAGGGCTGAACACTCCCCCTTCTCCTCACCCCCGACTGTCCCAGTTTACTCTCCATACTGGTCCCCCAAAGACAGCAACACTGGCTCAGACAAACCAGTGCACAACCAGTACAGAACCAGTACAGAACCAGTACAGAACAAGTACTGAACTGGGAGATTGAGTTTACTTTTCCACTTTGTCATACTGGTTCCAGTGGTGTAGTTTACCATTCTGGTAATCCTGGTGCAGGATACCATACTGGTTCTACTGGTATAGTTTGCCGTACTGTTCTATTGGGACAGCCCATCATACTGGTTCTACTGGTGTAGTTTACCGTACTGGTTCTACTGGGACAGCCCATCATGTTGGTTCTAATGGTGTAGTTTACCATTCTGGTTCTCCTGCAGCAGGATACCATACTGGTTCTACTGGGACAGCCCATCATGTTGGTTCTAATGGTGTAGTTTACCATTCTGGTTCTCGTGGTACAGGATACCATACTGGTTTTACTGGTACCGCTTATACTGGTTCTTCTGAAGTAGTTTATCATACTGGTTCCACTGGTGTAATTTACCATACTGGTATTAGTATTGTAGTTTTAGCTGAACTAATGCTGCCTTCACATCAGCCTGGTTCTGTCCCAGTTAAGCCCAGTTTACCTGAAGGTATCGCAGTTGTCCCAGTATTAGACTGGTTCTGTCCCAGCTGACCCAGTATTAGCTGGTTCTGTGGTGTTAGGTGTCCTCAGTGACAGTAGGAGGTTCTGTGTTCTGTATAATTGAGGTCTAAGTGTGAATCTGGTTTAACTGGGTTTTAATCCCAGTTAATAAAGAACATTCTGTATTCCCATTCCTAATAATAATGAATATACCTATCGAAGAACTGCTCTTCTTCTGTGGTTCCTCTGGTCCTGGTCCGTATCCTGGTTCTGGTCCAGAGTAGGTTATAGAACAGAATAAGGCCCTGTCACACCAGCATTTAAAACGGCAACATTATTTGTTGAATCACTTTAACTGCGATGATTTGATTAGCTCGATCAGCGCGATAGCTCCGTCCATTTTGAGGAAGCGATCGTAGCTTATTAGCTGTCAGAGTAAACGGGTTGTTGATAAACGCTGGAGACTAACTAGCTTGCTAAATGTCAGAGCTCTTTTTCCCCCTGTTCAATATATCTTTATTGAATGAAATGTACAATCATTGATGTACAAACAAACACAGGGGAAATAAAGCTAACAAGCATGGTGGGTCAGTTAGCAAGCTTTATAGAGAGTTCATAAACCCTTTTAGTGTGGACGATATTTGTTTTTAAACGCTGGTGTGACGGAGTCTTTACGACGGCATTCCTTTATGAAAACAGAGGAAACACAGAAACATCTGGGTTTTAAATGTTTAGCCAATGTATTAGAAATCATGTATATATATATTTACCGGTAAACATTTTCCAAATCAGTTTTTAGATGGATTTCCTTTAAAGGAACAGTTTAACATTTAGTGAAATCCTTATTGATACCACTCACATGCAGGTAGCAACCTCCGGGTCGGACAAATGTTCACAAATGTGAAAAACTGCAGTTCTTCTAATGACCACTAGAGGCTCCAGAAGGAGTCAATACCCATAGACCTCCATGTTAAAATGCCAGGAGTCAGTCTCCATAGACCTCCATGTTAAAATGCCAGGAGTCAGTCCCCATAGACCTCCATGTTAAAATGACAGGAGTCAGTCCTCATTGACCTCCACGTTAAAATGACAGGAGTCAGTCCCCATTGACCTCCATGTTAAAATGACAGGAATCAGTCCCCATTCACCTCCATGTTAAAATGACAGGAGTCAGTCTCCATAGACCTCCATGTTAAAATGACAGGAGTCAATCCCCATAGACCTCCATGTTAAAATGACAGGAGTCAATCCATCCCCACAGACCTCCATGTTAAAATGACAGGAGTCAATCCCCATAGACCTCCATGTTAAAATGAGAGGAGTCAATCCAATCCCCATAGACCTCCATGTTAAAATGACAGGAGTCAATCCCCATAGACCTCCATGTTAAAATGAGAGGAGTCAATCCAATCCCCATAGACCTCCATGTTAAAATGACAGGAGTCAGTCCCCATAGACCTCAATGTTAAAATGACAGGAGTCGATCCCCATAGACCTCCATGTTAAAATGAGAGGAGTCAATCCAATCCCCATAGACCTCCATGTTAAAATGACAGTAGTCAGTCTCCATAGACCTCCATGTTAAAGTAACAGGAGTCAATCCCCATAGACCGCCATGTTAAAATGACAGGAGTCAATCCCCATAGACCTCCATGTTAAAATGACAGGAGTCGGTCCCCATAGAACTGAAGTGGAACCAGCGGCTCCCTGCTGAAAGGAAATCAATCTAAAAACGATCAATCATTTGGAAAGTGATCATCAGGATGTGAAGTCACAGAGTTAACGGTGTTGAACATGCAGACCCTCTGAATGTGTCGTTCTTTAACCCTACAGACTCCAGCCCCCAGATGGTCTTGCTGACATCAGGTCTAGGTGAGAGCTTATTGGCTGAGACTGAGATGTGACCCCTCCCACTCACAGACACACCCACACACACACTTCCTGTTAAACTATTTTCACTTTATTCTGATTTGTTTGGTTTGAATGTTCCCGGTTTGTTTCTCTGCACTGCACTTCTCTGGGTTGTCAGATCACCTGATGGCTAGCAGCCAATCACATGCTCTGCATGGTTTGATGTAGCACCTGTACATAGAGACGCGAACAGAGCGAGTGGCGGCACAAAACCTTAACGCACCAAGTGACTTACAGACGGTGTTTCAGTGTGTTTCTGATGAATGTACTTCTGCTGCTCTGATGTCACAATAATTAAACTGTTTACAGCTTCGTAAGAACAACGACTCCGATTCGTTATTCTGCAGCAAGCTATGGCTGCTAACGACGTTAGCTTAAGCACAATAGAGTGCTACAGGAATGAGTCCTAAAACCTGCATGACGTCACTTCCAGTTCCCTTGTCTAGAAGTCAATGGGTTTTTAGTTAGATGTCTGAAATAAGGTCAGTGGTTAACACAAGCTGAAGACACTTAGAACAAAACACGTATATATAAATATATATAATAATAATAATGAAAATGATCTTAAAGGTCCCATATCATGCTCATTTTCAGGATCATACTTGTATTTTATATTTCTACTTGAACATGTTTACATGCTGTAGTGTTAAAAAAAACTTTATTTTCCTCGTACTGGCTGCCTGAATATACCTGTATTCATGCTCTGTCTGAAACGCTCTGTTTTAGCGCATTTCAACTGAATTGCAATGGAATTGCGTTGCTAGGCAACAGTTTGGATCCATGTTTACTTCCTGTCAGGTGAGGTTATTCACATACACTGCAACAGGAAATAAACGTGGGCCACATTTAGAATGTTTACATTTAAAACCAGTAATGGTCTAAATATCGCATATTTGTGACATCACAAATGGACAGAAATTCTAACGGCTTATTTTAAATGCACAACTTCTGAATACGCGCTGTGTGTATTTCTCCGTATATTGAGCTTTTTGATAGTTTAACAGTATTTAGAAAGCACTTAAACCTGCTTTATAATATATGACATGAAAAGCTCACTTTTTACAATATGGGACCTTTAAATCTGTACTTTTTAAAAATGTAATTTAATTAAATGTTGTTGTTTTTTTACCTAACAACAATGTAAAGATATTTAGTCTAAATATGACAGCTTTAAATGTGTAACTTATGTGTATTTGTAAAATATAAACACAAGGACATGAAGTCTGCAGCCCTGAATAATTTTCTCATATTATATATTTCATATCTGCTGTCGGTACATAAAAACACCAGCTGACAGCTTTCAGAGCTCATCAGTCACTTTATTGCACAAAAACTCAAGCTTCTCTACTATACTCAACAATGAATAACAATCTATACTGTATATATACATATATACATATATATAGATATATATATATACAGTATATATATATATATACTGTGTGTATATATATATATACACACAGTATATATGAGTTTATATATATATATATATATATATAGTGTTAGGATTGAGAAAAACAAGTCACATTTTTGCCACAATATCTCATCCTTTTACTTACCACTAGTGTTATATAGAAGATAGAAAGTCACAGTTATGATTTTTAAGTCACCATTATGATGCGGTAAGTCAGACTTATGAGATATAGTATATCATAGCTTTACCAGTATATCCTCACCACCAGTATTCTGATTTAAGATTTTACCAGTTTGAGTTGTTTTCTGGCAGAAATCAGCAGCGGTGGAAGAAGTACTCTTATCTGTTACTGCAGTAAAAGTACTAATACCACAGTGTAGAAATAAAAATAAAAAGTCCTGCATTCAAAATTAAGTAAAAAGTACAAAAGTATTAACATCAAAATATACTTAAAGTACCAGAAGTAAAAGTACTCATTGTGCAGAATAATCTATATTATATTATAGTATTCTAATGATTGATGCATTAATGTGTTCATCACTTTAATGTTGCTGCTGGTAAATGTGGAGCTACTTTTAATCACTTTATATACTGCTGGTAGTTCCCAGGTGTTTCATAAAGCCTTCAGTGTCTCCAGATGTCTCCAGATGTCTCCAGCTGTCTCCAGATGTCTGTAGATGTCTCCAGGTGTCTCCAGGTGTTTTTAAATCATCTCCGCTGCAGGCTACATTAGCTGCTGCTAGCATAACGAACCACAATCTACCACATCACTGACAGAGGGAGAGGGGCATTGTGGGTAATGTAGGCAGCAGGCTTTGACCAGGAAGAAGAATGTGTGGAATAAAACTCTGGTTCTTTTAGTTTCAGACTGACCATCATGGTTCAACACTGGGAGAACCCGACCACATCCTGTTGAACTGGATCCCAGTTCTGACCTCTGACCTCTGACCCTGCGGTGGTGGATGAGAGAGGATGTCCTCCTCTCTCTCTCTCTTTCTCTCTCAGTCTATATGATCTCAGTGTTCAGTTTCTTCTTCTCTGGTTCTGCTACGTTCAGGAAGCTGATCTGACACTCTGGCTCATCCTGCCTTGCTCGCCAGCCGCTCTGCTGTCCTCGCTGCTGTAATGATGATGATGATGATGGTGATGATGTCAGCAGCCAGCAGGGGGCGTGGCCACAGTTCCTGCAGTGACGCTGCAACACAAGGGCGGCGGTCAGCACGACCACGGCCAGCGTCACCCCTGCCAGCACCAGCAGCACGATGAGCTGGACCTCCGACAGGCCGGCGGCGCTGCGCTCGCTCACCGTCACCTTAAACAGCCTGTCGCCATGACGACTGCTGTTCCCGCTGCTGGTGGTGCTGCTCCGCTGATTCTTACCCCCGGTGGTCAGCTGAGGTCTGACCCCGCCTCCTCCCCCCTCCCACCCCAGCATCGTCCAGCCGGGTTCGTGGCTACTCAGCTCGCAGGTGGCTCCGGTGTAGCCGGGCCGGCAGATGCAGTGGAAGTCTCCGGCGCGGTCCAGGCAGCGGCCTGCGTTAAGGCAGGGCTGGCTGGCGCAGTCATCCAGGTTGACGGTGCAGAAGCGCCCGGTGAAGCCGGCAGGGCAGAGGCACGAGAAGCGGTTGACGGCATCCAGGCAGGTTGCGCCGTTGGCACACGGCCTCATCAAGCAGTCGTCCACGTCGGTCTCACAGCGCGGTCCTGTGAAGCCAGCCAGGCAGCGGCACGTCAACTCCGCCGCGAAGCCGTCAGCGTCCTCACACAGACCGCCATTTTTACACGGAGACCTAGAGACAAAACACAAAAAGAAGAAGAGAACATTGTGAGACTGATAATGTGCTGGACCTGAGTCTAGAAAAAGACCTGAACACTGGACCTGAGTCTAGAAGAAGACCTGCACAGACCTCCTCTGGTGACAGGGTCCCATCTTCAGTTGACAGTCTCTGCCGTGAAAGCCTTCCGGACACAGACAGGCGTATTCCCCGCTGTCCTCGGTCACGCAGGTCGCCCCGTTCTGACACGGCGGCCGCTCCGAGCACACGAAGAGGTCTGAAACAGGAAACAAGACCTGAAACATCCAGTACGGAGGTCTGACAGCAGAATGATGAGAGGAAAACATAAAATAAATGAGGGATAAAAGTTGAGACCTTTGTCACAGAAGCGCCCCCCCCAGCCCGGCTCACAGCTGCACTGCCACGGCTGCTGACAGGAACCATGAAGACAGCCGGGCATCGGCACGCAGTGGTCGCACCGCTCACCGTCCCAACCAGGGTCACATCTGGAGACACACAGAGACAGATGTTAGAGTCTGAGATATACAGTATAATCTCTACCCCGGGGTCTCCTGCCAGCTGGACGTGCCCAGAAAACCTCCAAAGGGAGGCGTCTAGGACGATCCTCATCAGATGTTGAACCGGCGGCTAAAGTCCGAGCTCCCTCACCCGCCCGGTCTCTGAGGATCAGCCCAGACACCCTGCAGAGGATCTCATTGTTTCGGTCTCTAGCCAAAGTTCAGGACCGCAGGTGAGGGTTAGACTAGAAATCAAGAGCTTCAGGCTCAGCTACCTCTGAACCACAACAATCCGGTACAATAAAGGGATCATTGCTGATGCCCAGAGCCGCGAACACCGGGTCAGTGGTCCCGGGCCTGCTAACCTTTAAATAACCTGCTGGGGGGGCTTTGGAGATCATCTTGTCCTGGACTAGAGCAAGACACGCGGCAGCCTGCTGACGCCGCACGAAGATACTTGAACTCCTTCACGAAGAACTCACTCTCGACCAGAGGAGTAATCTACCGCTTCAAGGCAGAGGAGCAAGAACTCGGAGGTGCTGACTCTCACCCCGGTGGACAGGTGTGACTAATGTCTCTTTCACACCTGTGGTTCGGTTAATTCGGGGTAGGACTAAAGTAAAAACTGATCCTTCGTCTCCTTTTCAGTTCTGGTCTGTTTCTGATCGGATCAACGTGACGTCATACAGACGGACAGGCAGCTCGCTGTTTGATTGACAGCTTTCACACCTGAACAGTACTAAACAGGTGTGAAAGCAGCCTGTGTTCACACCTGGAGCACAGAATTAAACAAACGGGGGTGGGACTTAATGCTCGCTGTGCCCTCTCTCCCCGCAGGGAGGAACGGTGCTCCCGGCATGATTGTCAATCAGGGCGGACTGTCTTCAGTGCGTCAGGGGTCTGCTGCGATGTCGACATCCCACCCGACACGTCTTGTTCACCGCGCTTTTTCGTGTCATCGCCATTCATATCTATAAAACCACCCCAGTCCCGTCCCAGTCCTGGCCCTGGTAGAACAGGATGATTGATCAGTGGATGATTGATTAGTGGATGAATGATGGACGTCTCACCTGCAGACTCCGGACTCATCACAGCGGCTGTTGGTGACGTTACAGCTGCAGTTACTTTCTGCAGAGAAGAAGAAGAAGAACTACTATTACTATTCAAGTGTTCATACTGGTAAAAAAAATATCCGCTAAGTTACAGATGTCTCTTTCCCGATTTAAGTCTATAGGAAAAAGTATTTTTGGGCCCAATGACATCGTCATATTTCTGTGGGCGTGGCCTGTTTGTCATGTTAACTGTGAGTGACTGTCTGTATGATCGTCTGAGATGGGATTTAAACCAGTAACCCTCCCCAGTGTTCCCAGTGTGCGTGTGTGTCCCAGTGCTTCAGGTCTCTGGTGAGACATTAGCAGCAGACGGTTTGACCTCTGACCTCTGGCGTTGGGTGAGCCACGTGTCTGTGTGTCTGTCAGAGAGACAGCTGGACAAACAGTAGAAACCTGAGTTCCTGCTGCCGGTCAGAATAAGGCGCCGTCACCCCGAGCTTGACTGTGATAGCTGACCGGAGTCCTACAGTCTCTGGTGAGCGTCCTCGTCTGTCCCACGACATGTTTGGTTAGGAATAAACAGTGAACACATCACATGTGGCTTCTTGTCCGCAGGTGTTTATTAGATCCAGGTTTTTGATTTCCCCTCAGCAGGAATATTTAGACCAGCAGCTGTGACCTCTGACCTCTGACCTCTGAACGCAGGTGAAGTGATGCCGACGGTGGATTGAGTGTCTGCTGGAATTTGGGAGGATTGTTTTCAAAGGGGATTCCTGACGGAGAGACACCAGGCTCGTCCTCGGGGGGGGGGGGCTAAGTGTTATCTGAGAAGAGCCGCGTTAATCTGACAGCTGGGAGAACAATAAGCTACCGAGCGCCTCTGAGCGCGCTCAGCGAGGATCCACAACAACCAAGATTTACTGCCGGCTTCAGCGACTCTTTAAAACAACAATACTGAGATTTATATTTGGCTCAGCTGGTCTGAAGTACAACGAGGGGCCTACGGTGACCTACAGGGACCTAAAGGGGCCTACGGGGACCATCAGGGACCTAGAGGGGCCTAAAGGGGCCTACGGGGACATACATGGACCTACAGAGGCCTACGGGGACCATCTGGGACCTAGAGGGGCCTACAGGGACATACAGGGACCCACAGGAGCTAGCAAGGATGACAGACAAACACAGTGAATAATGTCCCACTACAGCTCTGCCTGAATCCTTAAATTAGCAGTTTTTTGAATGAGGTTTGGTTACAGCAGTAAACGTGTGACCAGCTGACCTTACCTTGACCTCTGCAGGGCGGGACGATGAAGACGATGAAGACGATGAAGACGCAGCAGCTCAGCTGGACGGCTGCAGCTCTTACTGAAGACATGCTGGAGACCTGGAGGACGAAGACCTGGCATTAACATCCGATCACAAGTGGACAGCTCTGAGTTCGTCAGTTCACACGTGGTATTAACACGCGTCTCAGTACGTGTGATCAGATCTCATTTCCCGCTCTGAATGCAAATAAATTCGTCATTTCTGTTTGCAAAGACCAAATGCGTTGTTGTTTTTAAGTGGCGGGAGGCAGCGATGCACTTCCTGTGTCTAGTCTGCTAGAAGTTAAACGAAGAAGAAAAAATTAAAACCATACAGACGGGGTCTGTTCCTTGGCGTGTTCCTTGGCGTGTTCCTTGGCGTGTTCCTTGGCGTGTTCCAGGCGAACCAAATCAGCCAACATGTTTGACGCACTTGTACCACATCAGACCAGCTGACCACAACGAGTCCATCAAACTTTCTTTGGATGAAGCTAGGCTAGCAGTTTCCCCCTGCTTCCAGTCTTTGAGCCAAGCTAAGCTAACCACATCCTGGACTTGTCTGCACAGGAGAACCATGGGACCCACAACAGTCCCAGAACACCTGGACCTGCAGTGGCGAGGAGGACTTTTCAGCTTCCTGTTTCTTCTTCTTCTTCCGCTGACCTGATGTCTTCAGATCTGCTGCTGGTGTCTCCTGTCACATCTCTTCTTCTTCTTCTTCTTCCTGCTCTGTTCAGCCTGTTGCTGTAGTGACAGACCTTCAGGGCGCTCTGCCCACACACTCGACTGGCAGGCGGCGGGATATAACCAGCGGGATCATTTTTCCAGAGAAGACAGGAACTGACATGTCTGTGTGTTTGAGTGTGTGTGTGTGTGTGTGTGTTTCTGTGTGTTTGTATGTATGTGTGTGTGTGTGTGTGTGTGTGTGTGTGTGTGTGTGTGTGTGTGTGTGTGTGCGTGTGTGTGTGTGTGTGTGTGTGTGCTGTGGTATGTGAGTCACACACACATATCTTCTCTTTCAGTGTTTGCTGGAGAAAGAACAGAATGGAGTGTGTGTTTGAGAACGGAGAGCAACAGGTGGTCGATTTAATGCTTCGAAATGAACACACACACACACACACACACACACACACACACACACAAACACAGAGCTGCCGTATAAAAGAGTGTAAAACCTGAGTAGAAACCAGTGGTAGAAAGTAACTAAGTAAAGTAACTGATTGCGATATGTCAGAGCTGTGGTCGGGGCCATAGATTCTAACTTACTGATATTTCAGAGCCATGGTCGGGGCCATAGATTCTAACTTACTGATATTTCAGAGTCATGGTCGGGGCCATAGATTCTAACTTACTGATATTTCAGAGCCATGGTCGGGGCCATAGATTCTAACTTACTGATATTTCAGAGTCATGGTCAGGACCATAGATTCTATCTTACTGATATTTCAGAGCCGTGGTCGGGGCCATAGATTCTAACTTACTGATATTTCAGAGCCATGGTCAGGACCATAGATTCTAACTTACTGATATCTCAGAGCCATGGTCGGGGCCATAGATTCTAACTTACTGATATTTCAGAGCCGTGGTCGGGGCCATAGATTCTATCTTACTGATATTTCAGAGTCATGGTCGGGGCCATAGATTCTAACTTACTGATATTTCAGAGCCATGGTCGGGGCCATAGATTCTATCTTACTGATATTTCAGAGCCATGGTCGGGACCATAGATTCTAACTTAGCAAGAGTAAAATGACATTATTATGCTATGATGACACACAATGTCTATCTTGTCTCTTTCAAAGGAATGAGGTAAACCAACAGACCACTGATGGAGGATGACGGACGTTAAACAGGATCTGCAGCTCAAACAAGCAGAAATGTGTTTGTGAAGTTCCTGAAGTTATATGAAATAAATGCAAACCGTCAGAAGAAGGTTTTACTGTGTGAAACTGAAACTGTTTGAGTGGAAGGACGAAGGAAACCTTTTAACGTGTCTTTGTTGTTTGTCAGGCTGACAGGTTGGACTTTAAAACTCCAGGAGGAGAATAATCCATTTACAGGAGCACCTAGGAGGAGGCCCTGTGGGGGGTGGGGCAGCTGCTGCCATGGCAACAGGAGGAGGAGGAGGCCGGTCGCCGCGGACACGTGCAGGATGTGTGATGTTTCTGAGAGTTTCATCAGAGTGAAACTGAAACGTCCTTCAGTGTTTCATGTGTTTTCATCATGGAGCTCCTCACAGCCTTTAACAGGGGTCAAAGGTCAAACACCTAACAGTCAGTACTCTGTGAGTGTGATGTCACAATGACCCAGAAACCAAAGAGACACCTGCACAGGACTTGTTTAGTCCAACCAACAGTCCATATTACTAACATTATCACTAATTAACATTATTTACATCATTAACATTATTACTAATTAACATTATTTATACATTAACAATATCAACATTATTATTAATTAACATTATTAACATTATTAACATTATTAATAATACATTATTAACATTATTAATACATTAACAATATCAACAATTATTACTAATTAACATTATTAACATCACTAATTCATATTATTAACATTATTACTAATACATTAACATTAATATCATTATTACTATTAACATTATTAACATTATCACTAATTAACATTATTAACATTATTAATACATTAACATTATCAACATTATTACTAATTAACATTAGTAACATTATTAACATGAACATCATTACTATTAAATTAACATTATTATCATTAACATTATTACAAATTAAAATTATTATGAATTAACATTATTAATAAAACATTAACATTATTAACATTATTATTAATTAACATTAGTAACATTAACATTATTACTATTAACATTAACATGATTATCATTATTACTATTAACATTATTGACATTATTACTAATTAACATTATTAATAAAACATTTACATTATTAATAAAACATTAACATTATTAACATGATATCTGGAACCATCAAATGTTTTTACATGAAACCATCAGAATAGTTTCAGCCTCTGTTATCCTGCTACAGCGTTTTCCCGTTTCTAGACGTATGTGACATCTTTCCCCCAAAAGGGGGCGTGGCCTCGGCGATGCCGGTCTGACGTAAAGATGAGTTTTCCGATTACGAACAAATAACGTTTGATGTTTCCTCTCTGAAACATTATACATTTAACAATGTGATGTATTTTCTATTGAAGCCGTCGGCACTGAAACTATTAACATCAAACTTTTGATTCCATTTTTATGAGGAATTTAAAAACATACAAAGATCATCGTGACACAAAACTTCCAGAGGACGGGACATAGACGTACTACTGAAAACAAACAAACACACCATGAAGCTGCTGGTAGTACCATGAACCATCAACACTCCCACAGATTCAAAGTATTGATCAGAGAGTCACAGGAACTATGAGAGTGATTAAAGTATCTAAAGTAAAAGTACTGCTAGAATGACACAGCATTACTTGTGAGGAGTACACTAACAGAAACAAACAACAGCAGTTCTTACCTTCATGTGACAGCTTCCTGCTGCTGTAATGTCACAAACCTCCTTAATATTCAGCTCATTGTGTTGGCTGTCCACCGCCCTTCAACACACAACAACAACACACGCTAACACACACACACACACACACACACACTAACCCACACACTCTGTGTTGGTCTGCAGGTTATTTTAAAGACTGTTTGAAGCTGCAGACGGACGACAAGGAGACCCGTCCTCCACCCGTCCTCCCTCCTCATTTAACACACTCCCTCTCTGACCTCGACACACACACACACACACACTTCAGTATGTGTGTGTGTGTGTGTGTGTGCTGTTTGTCAGATAACTGTGGTGTTAAATTAAATCTAACCATAGGAGAATCAGCACACTAACACACTGAGTACACACTGAGTACACACTGAGTACACACTCTGTGTACAGATACACAGTCAGGTGTTAATAAGTGTTGATTGGACTCATAAACGCTGTCAGCGCCAGTTTTAACACTTTCACAGTTAAAGTAGAAGACGTGTGATGTTGAGAACAGAGCTGCAGCTCTCTCTCTCTCTCTCTCTATATATATATATACTGTATATAATATATAATATATAATACTGTGCCAGTCTAACTATGGAAGTCTTTATCTTGAGGCTGAAACGGCAACTAGAACAAAGACTGTAACAGGCAAGATCAGGGGACAAGACCAGACAAGTTTGAGTCAAATTATTCACGATACAGAAACAAGTCCGATTCAAAACAGCCATCAGACTGAGATGAGTCCGAGTCAAAACAGCCATCGGTCTAAGACGAGTCAGAGTCAAAACAATCATCAGTCTGAGACGACTCAGAGTCAGAACAGCCATCAGACTTAGACGAATCCGGGTCAAAACAGCCATCAGTCTGAGACGAGTCAGAGTCAAAACAGCCATCAGACTGAGACGAGTCCGAGTCAAAACAGCAATCAGTCTGAGATGAGTCTGAGTCAAAACAGCCATCAGACTTAGACGAATCCGGGTCAAAACAGCCATCAGTCTGAGACGAGTCAGAGTCAAAACAGCCATCAGTCTGAGACGAGTCAGAGTCAAAACAGCCATCAGACTGAGATAAGTCAGAGTCAAAACAGCCATCAGACTTAAACGAGTCCGAGTCAAAACAGCAATCAGACTGAGTCGAGTCAGAGTCCCAGGAAACTAAAACAAGTCTGCATCAATGACCCCAAGAGACAGAAACAAGTCTGAGTCAAAAACATCCACCAGATCGAGTCGTCCGAGTCCGAACACCTAGAAGACTCTAAGAATAGTTTGTTCGTGTAGAGTCTTTGATGAACACTGCAGCCTGTAGGGGGCGTAGCAGCACTTTCGTCTCATTGTTTTATCACGTTATTGAGGATCTGGATAGAAAACTTCTGTCTGATTCCTGCAGGAAGTGTCTGTCCTCGAGGAGACTCACTTCTATCTGATAATAATCCACACAGATCTGTTATGTCTGAACTGTATCTCTCGGCTCCCAGCAGGCCGAGCGTGCCGGCATCAGACGCCTCTCGAGCCTGGCAGGCTGAGACTCGTCCTCACCTGAACGAGGTGCAGCTCCTTTAATGTCTTCAGGTGAGAGTGGAGAGACAGTTCAGAGACTGACAGGCGGCATGCTGGGAGACGAGATGAACTCCTCAGGAAACACTTCAGAGAAAATGTCCTGATATTCTTTCTGTCTGCGCGCCTCATTGATACATATGTTGATGTGAATACCACCACCACCACCACCTCCACCACCTCCACCTCCACCTCCACCACCACCACCACCACCTCCACCACCTCCACCTCCAACTCTACCTCCACCTCCATCACCACCTCCACCACCAGCTCAACCATCTCCACCTCCACTACCTCCACCACCACCATTTTCACCCCCACCTCCACCTCCACCTCTACATCTGCTATCTCCACCTCTACCTCTACCTCTACCTCTACCTCCACCACCTCCGAATCCACCTCTACCTCTACCTCCTCCACCACCTCCACCTCTACCTCCAGCTCTACCTCCACCTCCACCTCTACCTCTACCTCTACCTCTACCTCCTCCACCACCTCCACCTCCACCTCTGCCTCTACCTCGACCTCCACCTCCACCATCTCCACTTCAGGACCTCCATCAGTCTGGTTTAGTGTTCTGGTTGGTGGGTCCTCAGCTGTAACTGGATCTTTCTGTGACGGCGTTTGGAAGCTAAATGTGACGGCCGGCCGTCGTTGGAGCGGCGCTCAGACGGTGGGTGGTGGTTGGTTGGTGGTGGTTGTGTGTGTGTGGGGGGGGGGGGTGTTGAGGGCTTGATGAGGGTCTAACCTGCTGAATGAACTGTAGCAGGAGCAGCTGGTGGATTCCTCTCCGCTCTAAACTGTGTGTCAAACCACCTGCCTCACAATGCCTCTCTGTTTATACAGGGACAAGAATGGAGGGGGGGGCGGCGGGGGCGGGGGGGTAGCCTTGACCCCTCCCTCACCACAGCAGCTGAGCCCCCCCCCCCCCCCCCCCGTCCCTCACACCTCCACCCCCCCCCCCTCATCCCTGATTTAATATCGGATGAAGTTTGAATGATTCAGGAGTCACACATTTTATTACTTCCATTGTTCTTTTATGTCCTTCCCTACCTCCTTGTTTCCTTCACTGCTCCATTGTTTCCTTCCCTAGCTCCTTCTTTCCTTTCTTTCTTTCCACAGTTCCTTGTTCCCTTTCTTTTACATTTCCTTCCCCTGCTTTCCTCAACATAACTGTTGCTGTTATACCTTTTTGTTTTTGTCCTTTACCATCTCCTTCTTTCCTTCCTACCTCCTTCCTTCCTTCCTTCACCAACATACTGTCTCTTAGTACCAAACAAGGAGCCAGCAGTGTGATAGATGATGGATGTGACCTTTGACCTCGGGGACAAACACACAGTGTTAGTCAGTGTTTCAGTGTTTTAAAGGACGACAGACGTCTAAAGACAAACATATTAAAAGGATTTTACTGTCTCATCTCAATCATGTCAAACTTTATTAGACATTATTTTATTTTGAACAAATGAAGACTTTTTTACTGCCTGTGCCGTCTGACCTTTGACATTCGACAGGTTGACACCATAGCCTGTATATCAGAAGTGTACGTAGACACCGTGACGTCACCTACTGCGTGTGGACCATCTTGGTTTTTGGTCGTTGCCATTTTGGTTTATGGCCGTCTTCATCTTGGTCTTTGACCGTCTCCATCTTGGTTTTTGACCGTCTCCATCTTGGTGTTTGACCGTCTCCATCTTGGTCTTTGACGGTCTCCATCTTGGTTTTTTTGACCGTCTCATCTTGGTTTTTGGCCGTCACCCTCTTGGTTTTTTGACCGTCTCCATCTTGGTTTTTTGACCGTCTCCATCTTGGTTTTTTGACCGTCTCCATCTTGGTTTTTGGCCGTCACCATCTTGGTTTTTGGCCGTCACCATCTTGGTTTTTGACCGTCTCATCTTGGTTTTTGGCCGTCACCCTCTTGGTTTTTTGACCGTCTCCATCTTGTTTTTTTGACCGTCTCCATCTTGGTTTTTGACCGTCTCCATCTTGGTTTTTGTCCGTCTCCATCTTGGTTTTTGGCCGTCACCATCTTGGTTTTTGTCCATCTCCATCTTGGTTTTTGGCCGTCACCATCTTGGTTTTTGGCCATCACCCTCTTGGTTTTTGACCGTCTCCATCTTGGTTTTTGTCTGTCTCCATCTTGGTTTTTGGCCGTCTCCATCTTGGTCTTTGACCGTCTCCATCTTGGTTTTTGACCGTCTCCATCTTGGTTTTTGGCCGTCACCCTCTTGGTTTTTTGACCGTCTCCATCTTGGTTTTTGACCATCTCATCTTGGTTTTTGGCCATCACCCTCTTGGTTTTTTGACCGTCTCCATCTTGGTTTTTTGACCGTCTCCATCTTGGTTTTTGGCCGTCTCCATCTTGGTTTTTGGCCGTCACCATCTTGGTTTTTGACCGTCTCATCTTGGTTTTTGGCCGTCACCCTCTTGGTTTTTTGACCGTCTCCATCTTGTTTTTTTGACCGTCTCCATCTTGGTTTTTGACCGTCTCCATCTTGGTTTTTGTCCGTCTCCATCTTGGTTTTTGGCCGTCACCATCTTGGTTTTTGTCCATCTCCATCTTGGTTTTTGGCCGTCACCATCTTGGTTTTTGGCCATCACCCTCTTGGTTTTTGACCGTCTCCATCTTGGTTTTTGTCTGTCTCCATCTTGGTTTTTGGCCGTCTCCATCTTGGTCTTTGACCGTCTCCATCTTGGTTTTTGGCCGTCACCATCTTGGTTTTTTGACCGTCTCCATCTTGGTCTTTGACCGTCTCCATCTTGGTTTTTTGACCGTCTCCATCTTGGTTTTTGGCCGTCACCATCTTGGTTTTTGGCCATCACAATCTTGGTTTTTTGACCGTCTCCATCTTGGTTTTTGTTTAACAACAGGAACCAGTCGGTCGTCAATAGATCATATTCAGATCAGATGAAGTTATTGATCAGTATTGATCAGCTCTGAGGAGTCTGACTACAGCTTCTTCTCTCTGACTTTCTCTATCAAGTTTTTGATTCTGGTTTTGAAACACGTCAGAGAGACAACGGCAGCTGCTGGGACTCCAACCAGTGACATGTTCTCCATACCTCCCATTACTCCCATTACTCCCATTACTCCCATAGCTCTCATATCAGAGGACAGAGGGGGGATCTGCATTGTTGTGGGGCAGCTGGACATTGTTTTTGTCTTTCCGCTATGCAGGGAGACGATAATCTGCTCAACAGCTGTGTGTGTGTGTGTGTGTGTGTTCAGTGTGAATACAATCTGATTGGTTGAATAAAGACATGGGAGGACAGACAGGTCATTATTTCTCAGGTTTCCCATCATGCAACTTTCATACAGTAGAGAGATGACAGGAAATGAGGGGAGGATTTTATATGCTCTTTATTTAAATCCTATGTTGATGTTTTTCCTTTACTTTCTGTGTCCTCAGTCAGTCACTTCTTTTGTGTTGACACATAAAACCTCAGTGTATCTCTGAGTATCATCAGTGTTTTGGTGTAAACAGAGACAAGTTCAGAATGAAACAGTCTGTGGACACAACAAAACCGCCTGCATATCTCTATAGAGAGCTACAGGAATGAGCAACGCACGACCACAGCTTCAGTTACTCTGTGCATGCGTTATACCCGTACCCCAAGACCCATGTCCGCCCGTGACCCAGCCTCCTTTCCATAGGCCTTGTCTAAAACCAGGAAACTAGTCAGCATGATGTCACTTCCTGTTCCCTTGTCTGGAAGTGAATGGGTTTTTAGTAAGATGTCTGAAATAAGGTCTGTGGTTAACACAAGCTGAAGAGATTTTAACGTTAGGGTTCTGGGGGGTTGAACCCGAACCCTAGAGAGGTGCTCTTGGGTCTTTGGTTTTTGGCCGTCTCCATCGTGGTTTTTAAATTCTTTTAATAATTAATTATTAGGACCCGAGCACCGACAACGTCGGGCAGCGAAGGTCCTATTGAAACTATAGGAATTCTTATTTTTCTCTCAAATTAATCACATTTTTGAGGGCTCAAAAAGTTGTTAAACTTTGCACACTTTAAAATGTATTATTTTAAGGGTCTCGGGCTTGGGTGTTTCAAAATGCCTTGCTAGCACCTCCTACAAAGCTGGAAAAATGAGCCCCTCGCTATGGTTTCACCTACATGTATGAAATTTAGTAGGCAGATGTAACATGTGGAGATGCATAAGATAGCCTCTTGGAGGTATTCCCAAAACCCAACAGGAAGTCAGCCATTTTTAATTCAATAAGCCGTTTTCGCGAATTTTTAGCATTTTACAGGCACTTTACACTTTAACGAACTCCTCCTACAGATTTAATCAGATCGACTTGAAATTTGGTCAGGACCACCTTAAGACCTTAAGGATGCCAGTATGGGAAGGTGCGGGGGCCCGTTCAAGTTGTTAAACTTTTGCACACTTATCGGATGTGGTGTGAAATGTATTATTTTAAGGGTCTCGGGCTTGGGTGTGTCCAAATGGCTCGCTAGCGCCCCCTACAAAGTTGGAAAAATTGAGCACCTCGCTCAGGTTAAAGGTTAAACAGAAACTATTCATCAATAACTGATCAATAACTGATCAATAACTGAAACACCAACATTCATGAAGAGGATGAGGTGAAACACGTGTTTGTAGTTGTATAATAATAATAAACAGTCATAAATCTCCTGTTTATGGATGTTACCTTTTTTTTTCTTCTTTTTTTAAGTTTTTTTTTTATTATTTCAAAATGGCAGTATACATAGTAACAACAGAAAACATTAAAATCATTTACATACAGAAGAAGCAAAGCGAAAATGTAAACAAAGAGCTGTGCCAAACATAAAAGGACAACATAAATGAAACAAAACCAACATAAAATTAAAAAGAGACCACGCGAGAGTATGACAATAATTTCACTTAATAACTTTAAAGATATTGCATACATTCATTGTTTTCATTGCTTTTTTGTTTTGTGAGGAAGAAATTGTTGACAGATATTGATCCATTTCTTTCATAAATACAAAGAAATTAGGCTTGTTTTGGGGTAAATTTACACTTGTGAATGTGGAACTTCGCGAGAATTAAAATTAAATTAATAAGAAAAAATGCATTACTGTCTTTGTCACTGTAATCGTAGCAACCAAATATAATATTTCTATAGTTTTTTTATTTGTTTTATTTCAAAATGGCAGTATACATAGTAACAGCAGAAAACATTAAAAACATTTACATACAGAAGAAGCATAGCGAAAATATAAACAAAGAGCTGTGCCGAACATAAAAGGACAACATAAATGAAACAAAACCAACATAAAATTTAAAAAAAAGAGAACACGCGAGAGTATGACAATAATTTCACTTAAAAACTTTAAAAATATTGCATACATTCATTGTTTTCATTAGTTACCTTTTTTTAAATTTTTTTATTGCTTTTATTTCACAAACTGGTCATACAGGTGCAATTACAAAGACGTGTACAACTGTAAAAGGATTTACATTTAGATAAATATATTAAAGGAGGTGCATAAAGTTACCGTCCTAATTGCTTTTTTGTTTTCGGAGGAGAGAATCAATTTAATGTATTGTTTGGTTTCATGTTCAAATACAAAAAGATGAAGGTTTAGATTTACTAAATTCTGTTTATATCATGTTTATTTTGGTTTATAGTTTATATTGTATATTGGTAGAATTTATTTTTATTCTTATTTTATTCTAACGTTTTTATCTATTCTTTTGTTATTATACTGCTTATTTGCACCAACAAAACCAAAGCAAATTTGTAGTGTATACCTCTTACACATGGCAATAAACATGATTCTGATTCTGATTATGGATGTTACCTGTTATTCCAGGGATTAAGGTGTGTGACGTCAGCACGCAGGACGTGTGACGGGGGGGGTCGGGATTCCTAAGGATTACCCGTCATGCCCCGCGGGTAAAGATGGCGACAGCTGAGCGGAGCAGCAGATGAACTTTCTCTCTGATCGGAGAGGGACTCTGAGTAGAAGCTCTGCCGGACACGGAGCCTCTCAGGCGGCTGCTGGTCGCTGCTCCTCCCGCTGATCCTCCACCAGCTCCTCCTGGTCCTCCTTCAGCCGGACCTCAGCGCTCCTCCCCGGCCTACAGACCCACCGGAGCTCCGGTAAAGTTTCCTCTCCGCCCTCCGGGACCGAGCCGCGCTGCCCGGCCTCACAGGTAAGCTCTGACCCGGTTAGCTGCAGGTCCGGTCCGGTTCGGTCCGGTGTGAGACAGTTTGGGTGGTGAGGTGAAGTGGGCCACAGTCAGACCCGCAGCAGGTCTTATAGGTTTATAACGGACCGGTGTTAGGGTGGTGTCGGGGTGGTGTTCAGGCCCGGTTCGGCCCGGTGTCAGGTGGACCCAGTTGGACCCAGTCCCGCTGTGTGTTGGTCGTGTTTGTCCCGCGTTAGCCTGTCAGACAGCGCTGAGGGCTGCAGGTTCTAGTTGGAGGATCAGAGGATCAGCGTGTCCGTGCGTGCACGCGCCTACGTGAGTGCTGTGTTTTTACAGACAACCTGCTCTTCAAACAGCCAATCAGAGGGCAGGACTACTACTGACCCCCCAGACCCCCAGGTCCTCAGACCACCAGATCCTCAGACCACCAGATCCTCAGACCACCAGACCACCAGATCCTCAGACCACCAGATCCTCAGACCACTAGACGTGCAGACCTGCAGACCCTCAGACCCCCAGACCCTCAGACCCCCAGACCTGCAGACCCTCAGACCACCAGACCTGCAGACCCTCAGACCTGCAGACCTTCAGACCCCCATACCCTCAGGCCCCGAGAGCCTCATTCCCGCAGACCCTCAGACCTGCAAACCCTCACACCCTCAGACCCCGAGAGCCTCAGACCCTCAGACCACCAGACCTGCATACCTGCAGACCCTCAGGCCCCCAGACCCACAGACCCTCAGTCCCCGAGCGCCTCATTCCCGCAGACCCTCAGACCACCAGACCTGCAGAACCACCAGACCCCCAGACACTCAGACCACCAGGGCCCCCAAAGCCTTCAGATTCCCGTCCTGTCAGGTGTAGTTTTATTACCTGCAGAGTTACAGCAGAACCAAACTCCATGTTGTTTTTATGGTTTTTAAAGGTCCCACATCGTGCTCATTTTCAGGTTCATACTTGTATTTTGTGTTTCTACTAGAACATGTTTACATGCTGTAATGTTCAAATAAAACTTTATTTTCCTCATTCTGTCTGTCTGAATATACCTGTATTCACTCTCTGTCTGAAACGCTCCGTTTTAGTGCATTTCAATGGAATTGCGTTGCTAGGCAACAGCTTGGGTCCATGTTTACTTCCTGTCAGCTGATGTTATTTACATACACTGCAACAGGAAATAAACTGGGACACATTTAGAATGTTTACGTTTAAAACTGTGTAAAGATCTATATATTGTATGTTTGTGACATCACAAATGGACAGAAATCCTAATGGCTTGTTTCGAACGCACAATTTCTGAATACGGGCTGTGTGTATTTCTCTGTATATTGAGCGTTTTGATAGTTTAACAGTATTTATATAGCACTTAAACCTGCTTTATAATATAAAAGACATGAAAATCTAACTTTTTTACAATATGAGACCTTTAAAGGAAACTGTTCCATCCATTATATTTGTCTTAAATCTGCGTCCATTAAACCTCTTTAAATTAATTAGCAGGTAAAATATTCACCTTAAAGAACACCTTAAATCATCATTAATGTGGAAGTTTAGAGGGAAGTTGTGAATGTGTTAATTCAGGGATTTTTAAGTAGTTTGTCAGGTTAATAGACACATGAAGGATCTGTGTACCAGGTTCAGGTGTTCAGGGGCTGCAACAGTTGTTGTTGTAGTAGTTGTTGTTGTTGTCGTTGTTGTTGTCGTTGCGGTCATTGTTGTCGTCGTTGTAGACGTTGTTGTTGAAGTCGTTGTCTTCGTTGTTGTTGTTGTAGTCGTTGTTGTTGTTGTTGAAGTCGTTGTCTTCGTTGTTGTAGTCGTTTTAGTCGTTGTTGTTGTAGTCGTTGTAGTCGTTGTCGTCGTTGTTGTTGTTGTTATTGTTGTCGTTGTTGTTTCATAGTGAGCTGATAATTAAGCGTTAATGTCTGCTCCGTCCCATTGTATCATTAGCGGTTGTATTAACATTGTTGATGCTGCTGTTGCCATGGAAACTCAGATCAGATCAGATACAAATGATCGGATTAATTGAGGACTCGATCAGTAAATTAAAGAGTCTCTGTGGACGTGTTAATCATCAATAAATCCCTCGAGTTGATCAGACGTGTAGGACATCTCAGTGAACTGAACATCGCTGACTGTTAATGAAACTATGACGATGACTGATTGAGCTCACCTGTCCTCCAGGTATCTGTTCTCAGGTGTTTCTCTGTTATCAGGTTTGAACTCTGAGCTGAACTCTGCTGATTCACAGTTCAGGTGTGTCTACTTGTAAGAGGTCAAAGTTCAGCAGACCTGAACAGGGTTGGTAGTTAGCACCAACCAAATGCTGGCTGCTAGATTTGCTTCACTCACCAGCCAAAGAAACAGTAGTGATCTACTGAGTGATGGATTCTGGAGTCCACAAATAACGTATATCGCCAGGAAGTGAAAGTCAATAGTTTGCTCCATTGCAACATCAGCGCCCAGCAGCAGAGCTACGTTTCCGCAATTTTGGACTGAAAGTGACTACTGGACGCCAGTAAAACATCCGCCTACAAAGTGGCGTACAAAAGTAAAACTAAATTATTTCTATTCTATTTACATACTTAATGTCTCTACTGAAATGTCCTGTGTTGAACAATAAAATATTAATATGCATACTATTATAACTATTTACTTATTAAACTTTTTGTCCGGCTGCTTCCCAGAGGAGCATAAAGTGAGCGATGGACATAAGTGGAAGTTAGAAAAATCCAGCAAACTGATTTTGAGAGCAATCTCACACTTTTTCATGTCAAGGATCCAAAATGGATGTCCAATTGACCACAGACAATGGATGTATAAGAGGTAGTTTCCTGTGCTTTTGCCCTGTGTGTTAGTAAATAGCCTACAACTCCATTAAATTCTGTTGATGTCATGCTACTAGCGCTACTAGCTGCTGGCCGATAGCCGGTCGTTTGGGAACAGAGACGTTAATACATCTACCTCAGTATAGGCTTAACAGCATACAGCCCATGGGTGTATTAGAAGATAATAAAAGCGATGACTTACTGCCAATATATCCATTATTACAGCGGCATACAGCTAGCAGGAAGCTGGCAGAACCGGATATGTCTATATGAGCGTGCAGGGCGGTGCAGCCCCGTGGGTCTGATGACCGTTGAGGGAAATAACTCTGGATTCAGCTGTCAGTTCATTGATGGTCGATGGTGATGAAGGAACAACAGTGAGGATCACTGATGTGTTTTAATGAAGAGGAGAAACACAGAACTAGTTATTAATATGATATATACAGTATATTATATATTAGTATTAATATCAATGATTTGTCTCTGATTGTGTGTGTATGATATTGATTTCATTTATACCACCTGGCCCTCAGTCTGACTCCTATAGAGCTGTACTGTACTGTTGCTAGGAAACAGTCCGAGTCTGTGTTTTCTTTGTGATGTCAGCAAACAGTGACAGGAAGTGAGGTCGGAGCCACTGTGAGGGAATCTGATTCTGACTGATGGTGGTGATGCTTCGTCTAACTGAATGACACCTCTGGTTAAAAATAACTTTCTTTTTCATAACTTTGATGTGGATTTGTCTAGACTGCTGGTCTGGACTCTGCTGGTCTGGACTCTGCTGGTCTGGACTCTGCTGGCCTGGACTCTGCTGGCCTGGACTCAGCTGGTCTAGGCTCAGCCGGTCTGGACTCTGCCAGTTTGGGCACTGCTGGTCTGGACTCTGCTGGTCTGGACTCTGCTGTTCTTGTTTTATGAGGGGGAGCTGATGAATGTCGTGTGTTAAGCGCTGTGTTTGGAGGGTTAATGAAGAGTTCACGGCTGACTGAGAGACACCATCTGTCAGTGTGTTTGTGTGTGTGTGTTTGTGTGTGTCGCAGCGGGAATCTGAGCTGTGTTCACCTGCTCAGGTGTGTGTTTCAGTTTGGTTTCATGTTCAGGTGGGTCACATGTAATTCATACGAGCTCAGCTTATCAAGAAACTGTGAAGGTGACTTCAGACTGAAGCTGCGTCCAAGTTCCTCTCCAGACCCTGATTCTCAGTAGAGACGGACTCAAAACACAGAAAGCAGTCACTTAATTAAGAAGGACAGTAGTCGCGCCTAAAAGGGCACTAGTTGTCCCGACCAATAAAGTATCCACCCTAAGGACAGTGGTCACCTCAAGAAGGGCAGTGGTCGCCACCGGAAGGGCGGTGGTTGCCTCTGGAAAAGCGGTGGTCGCCTCTGGAAGGGCGGTAGTCGCTCCCGGAAGGGCGGTGGTTGTCTCTGGAAAGGCGGTGGTCGCCTCTGGAAGGGCGGTAGTCGCTCCCGGAAGGGCGGTGGTTGCGTCTGAAAGGGCGGTAGTCGCCCCCGGAAGGGCGGTGGTTGCTTCTGAAAGGGCGGTAGTCGCCCCCGGAAGGGCGGTGGTTGCCTCTGGAAGGGCGGTAGTCGCCCCCGTAAAGGTGGTAGTCACCTCAGGAAGGGCGGTAGTCGCCCCCTAAAGGGCGATAGTCACCTCCAGAAGGGCAGTAGTCGCCCCCGTAAGGGTGGTAGTCATCTCCAGAAGGGCAGTAGTCGCCTCAAGAAGGGCAGTAGTCGCCCCAATGGTTGCAAGCTGATCTTTATTAGCATGACGGTGTAGAAACAACTGTACCACAGTGATGAGAGCAGAGCAGTAAACATATCATTAACATAATGAAACCTTGTATGTCTTAAACAACAACAGAATGAAAACATGAAGCTGAAGGTGAGAGGATGAAGAGCAGTTTATGTTCACATGGTTTTATTCTCAGACTCTGATGTGTTGGGAGGTTTTTGTGTGAGAGATGGTACACATTTATATTTTATTAAATTGAAGGCGTCTCTTTGTGTTTGCTTCAGTGGAGCAGAAATGTTCCTCTGTCTGCAGAGCTGAGTCAGCAGAGTCCAGCTGGATCCACTGATCCAGATCCTGGACCTTGAAGGTCCTTCAGACCGGCTACACCTGTCAAGTAAAGGGTGATTGAAGCTGGGAAGAGGAAGTGAAGAAAACAATTCATTACATGAAGGAAGGGGCGAATAGAAAAGACTGAAGCTCAGACAGAAAGGAAAAAGGAAGCAAAAAGAGGAGGCAGTGGACAAAAAAAGAAATGAGCTGGAGGGACCACAAGGAGGCAATGAAGGAAAGAAGGAGGTAGTGTGGAGGAAAGAAAATGATGTAGGAGGAAGAGAAGGAAACAGGAAAATGGAGCACATAAAGGCAACGAGGTGGAAGTGAAGGAAAGATGAGGTAGCGATGGAGAAGTGGCTGATGTTAAAGAAGGGAAAAAGGAGGACGTGAAGGAAATGAAGGAGAGGGGGGAATAAAGAAAGGAACTAAGGAGGCAGTGAAGGAAGCATGGAAATGGTGAGGAAAGGAGGAGAGTTGTCAACATGAAGTAAACAGCAATGAAGGTCGTTGAGCGTTTCTTCAGTGTTTGACTGAAGGTGAAGATCTGGGTCAGCTCTTTATTTCAGAAAACACCAAATGTTCATGTTTTATTCATGCGTTGGACAGAAGAGACGTCTCCGTGTGTCCTTGACTCGTCCTCTCTGTCTCTGTTTCATGTTGTCTCACTGTGAACACAGCTCATCTATAAATACTTTAAACTGAATTCAGCTTCTGCAAAGATCCACGTAAACGTCTCTGAGAACAGAGAAGAGTGTTCTGGGTAACGTGTTTGATTCTGCTCAAACGTCTCGTTCTGTTCGACCAGCGGCCCAGAATGCATCTGGACCGATAGACACTTGTGATCTTAACACAGATATATGTCCGCCGGTAAGTTCGGAAATCCCAAACTAGGGCGTTATTATACTTCCTCTCCGGGTCATCGAGGTACTCCATCATGGAGGAAGTTCTGATCTCTGATATGTGTCTCAGAGATGGACCACTGGTGGACCACAGGTAGACTACAGGTGGACCACTGAAAGACCACTGGTGGACCACTGGAGGACCACAGGTGGACCACTGGTGGACCAAGGGTGGACCACTGGAGGACCAGTGGTGGACCACTGAAGGACCACTGGAGGTCCTAAGGAGGACCACAGGTGGACCACTGGTAAACCACAGGTGGACCACAGGTGGACCACAGGTGGACCACTGGTGGACATTAATTCAGTCCAGTTTGTGATCCATTGATGGATTGATTGATTGATCGATTGACTGTTTGAGCTGTTGCTGGTCTAATATTCCTTTTATTGTGTGCGTGGATGGGATTACATGGCCCAGGGGTTTATCTCCGCTCAGAGAGGATTATGGGTAGGATGAGCTGCTGTTCTCTGATTGGCTGATGTCAGTCGCTCTCTCTGTTGTGTGGAAAGACAAACTGATGAAATCTGAACTGGAGTCAGTTTATGACTAATCAATGACTGGTGATATTTAAAGAGCAGGGCAGTGATTGATGTATACTGTATGTGTGTGAAATAATTCATTAATCAGAAGGAATTGTTAAAACTCACATTTGTCAAGTATGGCTTTGGCTTATTTTCCTTGCTTAAAGTTAATACATGTAGAGAGGTCCCTGTATAATGTAATATAATATAATATAATATGATATGATATGATATGATATAATGTAGTACAATGTAATATAAATATGATATAATCGAATATAATGTAATATAATATGATATAATATAACATATTAAAATACAATATAATGTAATATGATATGATATGATTTAATGTAATATGATGTTATATAATTTTATATAGTATAATATAATATAATATGATATAATATAACATAATATAATGTAATATAAATATAATATAATGTAATATAATATAATGTAATACAATGTAATATAAATATAATGTAATATAATATGATATAATATAACAAAATATAATATAATGTAATATAAATGTAATATAATGTAATATAATATAACTTAATATAATATAATATAACATAATATAATGTAAAACATTCCTGTATTGTGTTGTTAATTGTACTACTCTACGAGCCTCTACAATTGCCCCTCTGGGACAAATGAAGTGATTTGAATTGAATTGAATTAATATGATATAATATAATGTACAATAAAATTATTTCCTCCGTTTTAGCGATCATGATTTCAATCTATAGGCTACCGCTAACACTGCTACAGCAATTACTATGATGTACTTACTAATAAGAGCAATCAGAATAACAGGCAAATAATAGTACATAAATAAATAATGGTAACAATAAATACTAGTATAATAATATTAGTTATGATCTGAATTTATTGAAATAATGGTGATAATACAGTATTTACAAAAAAATAAATCTAATAGCGTTAATTGTTAACCAAGACATGCCATCAGTTTAATTGTTTACAATATAATTTAATACGTATTGTACATTTCATGTTTTAAACACGATATCATGTTAGATATGAAAATCAATAAGCTGTTAAAGAAGCAAACGTTTGGTAAAGATGTAACGTGAACTTGAAGAGTTGATAATGTGAAAAATGCTTAAAGGAAAATATGATAGTATTAGTTTTTAATAATTACAGACATTCCCATAAAGTGAGCATGAACCCGTCTCCGTGCTGTGATACCTGTCAGGTGTGCTGCAGACTGACGGCAGGTATTGATGGTGTTTTTCCACCTGGCCGTCTTGTGTTTCAGGTTGTCCCGAGGACGAGGCTCACATGCTCAGAGGAGGAGGAAGACGACCGAGTGAGTGAGGACGGACGCTGCAGAGACGATGAAGAGTTTCCTGTGCTGACGTACAAGGTGAGGAAGTATTCTCACAGTGGCCTTGGCTCTTTTCTATCCTTTCAACAGTTAATTATTCGTCCTCCATGTTGTTTCTCTCCTGTGTGTTGGAGTTATAATGATGTGTTGACCTTTGTGATGAAGGTGATTCTGATGTGGATTTCATTAATGAAGTGGTCTGACTCACATTATTATCTGTCACACTGACGCATGCTCTATTATAGTGTGTCATTATGTGTCTTAATACTGAGTGTCTGTTTGAAACCGCTCCGTCAAAGAGATGTACAGCAGCTGCTCTCAGCTTCTCATCATGACTTCTAATCCACACAGTTTTAATTTCGGCTAATTTATACAGAAGAACACCTCATCTAAACTGTAAACTGTTTATTTATTTCTTATCATATCCCTCCGTGCTGTCTTGTCTCCTGTATGAAGTGTATGAAGTGTCACTGTGCTCTTTATTTCTGTTTCTGAAATGTCTAATTAAATCCATATAATACTAAAGTACCAACACAAAAGTACCTGAGACTGATGACGAGCTCAGGTGAAACAAAAAGGGTCCAGCTCATAGAAATAGAATGAGAGTAGAACGGACATCGAACTATTTGCGGTGGTCATGTGACTAATTTAAAAGAAAATGGCGGTTGTCGTTAGTTGTTATGGTGACGGCACACGTCAGTGGCGCCGTAAAGTGTGTCACACTCACTAGTTTGCCGTTTTCCTTTTGTCTGTGTCTTATTGATGCTCATCATGTAGCCTGGACCTATAATCACATTCATAATGTTAACATGTTAATATTATATTGCTAATGTTAATATTTTAGTAAAATGCTAATTTTAAAATGTTAATGTTATATTGCTAATGTTAAAATGTTGATGTTAACATGCTAGTGTTAATATGTGAGTTAAAAAGCTGATGTTAACATGCTAGTGTTAATATGTGAGTTAAAAAGCTGATGTTAACATGCTAGTGTCAACAGACGTCTTTATAACAGACTGCAGATAAAGTTTTTCTGTTTGAATGGTGAGAACATGAACAGCTGATCTCGTGTGTTTGTTGTTTCAGGTGTTTCTGTGGATGAAGTCAGCTGTGGAGCAGCTCACCTTTCAGGTACTAATGCTTTAATGGCTTTGTCTCCATGGCAACAGCAGCTGAGGCTCATGGGTACTGTAGTCTTTAGAGACAGAAATGATGCGTTGAAACGTCATCAGATGATCAATGTTTTCACTCTGAGGACTGTGTGTGTGTGTGTGTGTGTGTGTGTGTGTGTGTGTGTGTGTGTGTGTGTGTGTGTGTGTGTGTGTGTGTGTGTGTGTGTGTGTGTGTGTGTATGTGTGTGTGTGTGTGTGTGTGTGTGTGTGTGTGTGTGTGTGAGACGCAGGAAGTCACACAGTGATCGATGGCTCGTCATCGGGCCCCTCAGGGCAGGACGTGATCATGTGATGTGGACAAACTCTAAATGGAGCAGAAACAGACCGTTCGGTAGAGGCAGTAGAACACAGTAGAAACCAGAAGAACACTAAAGACATCAAACCAGTAGAAACTACTAGGACACTGAGCTCATCAGACCAGTAGTAGTGGTTGTAGTCGTAGTATCAGTAGCAGTAGTCGTAGTCGTACTATCAGAAGCAGTATTAGTAATATCAGTAGTGTGCTGTTGTCAGCATGTTAGCTTTTGTTAGCTTGCATTAGCTCTGCTCTGTGTCAGTCACATTAACAGGCTAATGCTGACATGCTAACGTTGGCCTCATTCAGATCAATGGAGCTGCACTTCCTGTTCTAGAAACTAACTGAGATCAATGAGTCGCCTGAGGCACACACACACACACACACACACACACACACAGACACACACATAGACACACACATAGACAGACAGTACATGTATTGAGATACTTGTGAGGTCCACCGTTCATTTATGTTGTAGTTTTGGACCTACAGAGTGAAGATGCTACACCTGGTCTTCACAGAGATAGACTAGTCGGACTGTCCACCTGCACAGTGCAGGTCAGAGCCTCCAGTCTGGTCCTCACAGAGATACAAAGAGACATACACATGCAGGTGTGAGCAGAGAGGAGGCGTGTTTGATGTTGATGAGGGGCGACCGAGCATTGATCTGCACACACAGAGAGAGAGAGAGCGAGAGGGAGGGAAACAGCTGTCAGAGTCCAGTTGTGGTTGAGGCGTTGTGGTCGGAGGTTGGCGGGCAGTTGGCGGGCAGTTGGCGGGTGTCTGTGTCGTTCTCTAACTCTTCTTCTGCTGGCAGGACTGACAGACCGACAGCGAGGAAGGAAGTAGGGCCCAGGATGACGAGCGCGGCCCCGGCCAGGAAGCCGTACCGTAAGGCTCCGCCACAGCACCGCGAGACGCGCCACGCCCTGCCCGTTGCTCAGCCTCCACCTGCGCCGCAGCCCGACATCAATCAGGTAAACCAACACACCCTAAACACACCTCTAACCTCCCTGCAGCACCTCACCCACATCACCGCTGCCGCCGCCTCGCAGAGCATCAGGTCACGGTATGGTGTCCCTACCTCTCCGCCCCCACTCTCTGACAGCGAGCTGGATATCTCTAGTCTGTCCAGCTTGGAGCTCTGCATCCCTCCGCCACCTCGCTTCAGCAGCCACCGGCACAACCGAACCAGAACCATGGCGGTGGGCGTCACCACAAGTCCTCGCCATGCAACAAGTCACTTCTTCAGCGAGGGTTTTCCAGCACATCAAAGTCCTGCCGCTGCCAGGAAACCCTGCCCCGCCCGCGTCCCCAGAGGAGCGCGCCACCACCAGACTCACCGGACGCAGACCGCCACGCCTCCGAAGGGCATCCTGAAGCAGCCAGCCTCGCTGGGGTTGGAGCATGCCTACGACATCATCAGGAAGTCTAAGTCAGCGGAGCTGCTGGATGAGGGCAGGGGGCGGGGCGGCACCACCCTCCACCCGCCCACTCGCTCTCTGGACCGTTCGAATCAGCGGGCGCCGGACTCGCGGCGGTCCTCGGACTCGCGGCGGTCCTCGGACCCGCCCTCCCCCTGCAGGACCGACTGGAACTGGAGGATGCACGCTCTGGAGGAGAAGGTCCGCTTTTCCAACTTCCTGGACGAGATCACCAGTCGGGTCATGAGCCCTGCCAACCTCACGCTGCTCGGCAGAAGGCCTTCCAGCGAGCAAGGAAGCCCCGCCCCCCAGCGCCACAGCCGCCCCGCCCACAGGAAGCAGCCGGCGGAGGTGACGTCTGTGGACCGAACTCGGCGCTGGGACGACTGGGGTGGCGGCGGTTGCAGCGGCCCGGCAGCCGGTACCAGCCCCTGCAGGAGGAGCGGGCGATGCAGGAGACCCCGCGCCAGCAGGGTGACATCACAGAGAGGGTGCAGCGGCCCGGCAGCCGGTACCAGCCCCTGCAGGAGGAGCGGGCGATGCATGAGACCCCGCGCCAGCTTGGTGACATCACAGAGAGGGCGGGGCCTAAAGAGGAAGTGTTTAGAGGAGTAAAGATGGAGGTTCAGGAGACGCACAAACACAGACTTCCTGTTTCTAATCAGTCTCTACTGACACACATCAAGGTAGGTCGAAGGAGGAGGAGCAGGAGGAGGAGAGAGGGGGAAGAAGAGAGGAACAGAAGGAGGAGGAGGGTGTGCCCTCCCTCTCCTCCTGCTCCTTGTCTTCCTCCTCTCTCCTCGTCTTCCTCCTCCTCTCTAGTCTCTAGTCCCGGGGTCAGGACTGACTCACCAAACTCCATTCAAAAATTGTCAATTTAAGTGTTGTTGTTTGAGGACAAACATAGGAGGTGCGTTTAAAGTAATAAATCAAGTTTAAAGGCGTTTTCAGACCACAGCGTTAAACCCTGAAATACCCAGAATGCAACAGTACAAAGGTGAGGAGATGAAACCTGAGTTTATCATAATGCGACCAGCCACAGGCGTTTACTCTCTACATGCTCTGATATTGATCAGCAATAATGATGCTTTAGGAAACTGATAAAGTGTCTATAACATATCATCGGAGCGGCAGATCGCAGCCGAGTCATTGATTTTACGGCTCTGCAGGGGATCGAACAGCTGACAGCATCCGTCGTGTAAAAACCCCACTGCATGCTGGGAGAGGACATGTTTCCATATGTCGACAGAGATCAATGAAGGAACAGGAAACATGTGGCCGTCTCTGTGACGTCGTCTCATTGATGTTTACTGATTCCAGTCAGGTTGTTGGAACTTCCCTCAGTGGGGTTAAAATCAATCAATCAATCAATACTCACGGTGTTAGCTGGAGGCTAAACAAAGGAAAGACTGGAGGCTAACACTAGCAGTGGACTAAAGTTACACATCTAAAATGTCATCTTGCTGTGTTGTTGGGTGCCAGAATCCAGATATCACAAACATTTGAGATGACAAACTGTGATTCGAGGCTCTAGTGAGCTACAATATCAGAGAAACATCTCAGAGATGGAGAGTGAATGTTGCTAATATTTAGCCTTCTGCTAACAGGAGCCGTGAGCCGTTGGCTGCTGTTAGCAGAAGGTTAAACTATTAGCAACCCTTCTCTCCATCTCTGAAATGCTTCACCGAGGAGGAGAGCAGGCGTTAGCTAGCCAGCTTGTCAGACTCCGGACAAGCTAGGTAGTTAACTAACGTTAGTCAGCCGTCTACTCCTCCTGAAGTAGTCTAAAACTACAGATTGAGCTGCAGTAACTAGATGACCCTGTCTCACTGTATTAACCACCCTGTCTCACTGTGTCAACCACCCTGTCTCACTGTCTTAACCCCCCTGTCTCACTGTGTTAACCCCCCTGTCTCACTATGTTAACCACCCTGTCTCACTGTGTCAACCACCTTGTCTCACTGTATTAACCACCCTGTCTCACTGTATTAACCACCCTGTCTCACTGTATTAACCACCCTGTCTCACTGTGTTAACCACCCTGTCTCACTGTGTCAACCACCCTGTCTCACTGTATTAACCACCCTGTCTCACTGTATTAACCACCCTGTCTCACTGTGTCAACCACCCTGTCTCACTGTATTAACCACCCTGTCTCACTGTATTAACCACCCTGTCTCACTGTGTCAACCACCCTGTCTCACTATGTTAACCACCCTGTCTCACTGTGTTAACCACCCTGTCTCACTGTGTCAACCACCCTGTCTCACTGTGTTAACCACCCTGTCTCACTATGTCAACCACCCTGTCTCACTATGTTAACCACCCTATCACCACCCAGACTGTACTGACCCTGTTTGTTGTGTTTCAGGAGGCGTTATCGGACTCTGAGCGGATCAGGTGAGACTCTGTTTTACGCTCTCACTCATCTGATCACACTGATAGATTTACAGACGCAGCATGAACACAAAACTGGATGAATATCAGTACAATTATTAGTTATTAATAATAATTTAATCAGCACTGATCCATCACTTCTGTCATCCACATTTTCGTTCAGATAAATGTAGTGGAATAGAAAGTACAATATTTACTCTGAGATGTAGTGGAGTAGAAGTAGAAAGTAGCAGAACACAGAAATACTCAAGTAAAGTACAAGTATCTCAGAATAGTAAGTACAGTAGTTTATAAATGTTATGGTGGATAAATGTTGAAGCAATGTAAAGACAGTGTTGGAGACATTAAAGATTGTTGATATGAAACTAAGAGACCCTCTCTGACCTCTGACCTCTGACTTCTCGTTACCCAGAATCCTCCAGCAGCAGAATGAGGACCTGCAGCGCCGCCTCTCTCTCTCCAACCACAAGATGGAGGCCATGGAGGCGGAGTTTGACGGCAGCCGTCACTACATGGAGGCGGAGCTCAGCCGGACCAGAGACGACCTGGACAAGATGAGGGATAAGTTCCGCAGGTGAGGACTCTGATGATCTGGATCAGACTCTGGTGATCCGGATCAGACTCTGATGATCAGGATCAGACTCTGATGATCTGGATGAGACTGATTTGGATCAGACTGATCTGGATCAGACTCTGATGATCCGGATCAGACTAATCTGGATCAGACTCTGATCTCTGTACTGCATAATGTGTTCGTCAGTACTATGTATTATGTACTGTGTACTGCGTTCCTCAGTAGTAGTATGTACTGTATACTGTGTACTGCATTGGTCAGTAGTATGTAGTAGTCAGTAGTAGTATGTAGTAGTCAGTAGTAGTATGTAGTAGTCAGTAGTATGTAGTAGTCAGTAGTAGTATGTACTGTATACTGTGTACTGCGTTGGTCAGTAGTATGTAGTAGTCAGTAGTAGTATGTAGTAGTCAGTAGTAGTATGTAGTAGTCAGTAGTATGTAGTAGTCAGTAGTATGTAGTAGTCAGTAGTAGTCAGTAGTAGTCAGTAGTAGGTGGTTGTGAACATACAGCCATAATGACAGTAAATGAAGAAGAGTCGGTCTTGTTAGCATGCTCAGTAACACCTTCCTCTTCCTCTTCCTCCTCCTCCTCTTCCTCTCTGTCTCTCTACAGACTCCAGAACAGCTACACGGCGTCTCAGAGAGCCAATCAGGACCTGGAGGAGAAGCTCCACGCTCTGGTAACCTTTGACGTCCCTCACATCACATGACCTTTGACTTCCGCCTGAAACACTGAAAGTCTGAGTTGTGCGTGTGCGTGCATGTGCGTGTGTGTGTGTCATTGATCAGTGACTGATCGACCACTAAATGAGGCGCTGTATTGATTAACTGTGGAAAAGTGCAGTTGACAGACAGCAGGATGGTTGCCATGGGCGACCAGAGCAGTAGGTCAGAGGTCACTGAGAGTCAGTTTACCTTGTTACCATGGTTACGGTCTGTCTCCCTCCTCAGCTGACTCACTGACGATATATATATATCGTATATATATCTTATATATTTATAAGATATATACGGTGAGTATATATAACTGTGTGAGTGTATATATATACTGTATATCATTAGGAACCAGCGTAAGGACAATAATTTCCTTCAGGAACTACATCGTCCTTATTTAACGCAGAGTGTTGACCGTCTGACGTCCACCGCTGGAGGAGAACCAACCTCGTTACGTATGATGTAATGACGTCACTGCAACATGGCGACTCGCTAGATAGAAAGCGAGGTAGAAATTACAAAATAGTCAGTCATATCTGTAAAATCAGACTGAATGCTAATATATCTGAGCTCTACTCTTTAAACGTAGCAGATTTAACACTTCCTGTTTGTCTGTCCTCTTCTGTTTGATGTCTTCATCTTCTCTCTCTTTTTTCTCCTCGCTGCTCTCTGATGGATTGACTCATCTTCATCTTCATCTTCATGATCATCTTCATCCTCATCAGGCGGCCGTCAGTCAGACATGGGTTCATGCAGTTGCGTTTCATTCATGTTCTTCCTCCTCCTCAGTTCTCTTCTGTGGTGTCTGTTTCCTGTCATGTTGAGGAGTCTTTTAGTTTCATCTGTAGAAATGTTGATTTTATGAATGAAGTTCTGCTGGAGGAGAAACACAACTCACTGATAACACCTCATATTCTATATTATTATTATCATATTATTCTATCAGTGAAATGTTTGCGAGGGTAGATATATAAATATTCAAAGTTTATATAATAACATATTTGAACTTTATTTATATTTATTTAAAATCAAGTTTAAAGTTATGAGACGTAGTAAAAAGTTTTTCTGACTTAAATTATTTGTACTTCTTTCATAATTTAAATAGTTTTAACTTTGATTCATAGTTTTGGTTCAAAAAGTTTTAATTTAGACTGTGTTCATTTATTCTATATTATTATAACCTTCAGATATTGATTGATTGGCAGTAGTCACTGGACTCTATTTGTCTCATCAGTTATTGATCTTAGTTCTGTCTTGTAGATGAGAGTTAAAGTGATGACGTGTAGCTGATTTATTAATTAATTATTTTAAAAATTATATTATTTATTATTTATTTATTATTATTATTATTAATAATCAAAATAATAATAATCAAATATATCAATAATAATTAATTATTATTTATTATTAATTGTTAATAAAACATGAAGGATCTTCTGATTGTGGCCCCTTTAGTTTATCTGAATGTAGGCCTGCCTCCTGTCACCTCTGGCTCCTGATTGGCTGCCTAAGCTGTGATTAACAATTGATGATATCACATGATCTGGTCCCACAGCTACGGAAAGTGGAGAGGGACAAAAAGACGATGGACCAGGAGATCGTCGAGCTCACCAACAAGCTGCTGGACGCCAAGAACGCCATTGACCGGCTGGAGGAGCTCAACGTGAGTACTACTACTGCCAGTACTACTACTACTACAAATACAAGTACTTATATGCATTCACAGGTACAGATACTTGATATAAGTACTGCTACACATTCACTAGTACAAGTATTGCCACATATTAACTAGTACAAGTCCAACAGACACTGTGTACTGACTGTGATGCTTCATACTGAGCATGATCAGACCTAATGGGGCTCATCGGAGGAACATATTGATTGATGATCACACTGGCTGTATTCGAAACCGCCTACTACATACTACTGAACGCAGTACGCAGTATACAGTACATACTGCGTTCCTCTGTAATATGCAGTATGTGACGGTTAAAGCGATGTATTTAGCAGTATGTTAGACGAGGCTTTAGCCTTTAAACCAGCTGTTAAAGCACTGGACAAAAAAACAAACTCGTACCACTATTATAATATTACGGAAAAATACAACTTTGATTTTGTGGTTTATGTTGTTTGTTTACTTTATAAGAGACTGCAGGTTTAATCTATTTATTCTAACAGCTCATAGTGAAGTGAGACGAACAGGATCATCAACGAGGGGAGACGGGAAACATAAAATATTGATCCACAACATTTACTCAAACTGCTTTTTCAGTTACAGCAACTAAACAGTGGACTGCTCTCCCTCCAGATATTAGAGTGATGTTAAAAAGGGTCATGTTGTCTCAGCAGGTATCTCTCTGCCCCGTCAGAGGCTGCTCTTTCCCCTCGTCACTCTGCTGCTCTGTAGCCGGCTCTTGAGCGAGCTACGCCTGCGGGCGATTGTGGAGCTTTTCAACTCCAAAAAGGCAGATTAACACAGGTTCCTGTTAATTTATAATGGACATTTGTGTTGTGATCTTTAAACAAACTGTCTGCCAACAGGGAAATAAAAGCCTCTTGTCTACGAGACCGGTCTCTAGTGAGCTCCAGCCAGCTCATAGCGGTCTCTGAGCGTGACTACCCGGCTGGCTGGCAGCGACTCCGGCAGGCGCTAGCTAGCTGTCACGGCAGTTTGTGGAGCTTCTAAACTCCGACAACGGTGGAACAAATGTTCGATTCGCCATCTAACTTCTTAAAACTGCCAATATACAAAATCTACACAGTTGATTTCTCGCTTCAAAAACTTTCAGAAGTGAATTTAGTGATGAAATAGCTACGAAAAATTTAAAAAAACGAGCCGTTTTTGGCTGCTGCTGTTGTTGTAACCGTAGCCTATAGCGGTCCAGTGCTTTGCATTGTGGGATATAGTAGGTGAGATAGACTGGTCCGATTCATACTGGAGATTTTTGTCAAATCAGTACGACATTCGGGTATTTTTGGCATACTGTAGATTTTACTTTTGTTCACATACTACATACTACATTTTGGCCAAATCAGTACGTACTACTAGTATAGTATGAGGTTTCGAATACAGCCACTGATTGATTTCTCTTTTATCAGAGGGTCTCCGTGCTGCGCTCTGATTGGCTGACATCATCTTCTTCTTCTGTGTATCTGTTTGTGTCTTCAGGAGCGTTACAGACAGGACTGTAATCTCGCCGTCCAGCTGCTCAAATGCAACAAGTCGCATTTCAGGAACCACAAGTTCGCTGATGTGAGTAACAAACAGAGAGTGTGTGTGTTGTGGTTCAATTAGAGTTTATAGAGATTCAGCTGATCCAGTCTGTGTGTCTCTTTGTGTGTCTCTCTGTGTGTCTCTCTGTGTGTCTCTCTGTGTGTCTCTCTGTGTGTCTCTCTGTGTGTGTCAGCTGCCCTCTGAGCTGCAGGACATGCTGAACAAACACATGAAGAACAGCCTGCCGGAGCGAGGCCCCGCCTCCGGCCCTCAGGACCCGGACACACTCAGTCTGACGCCTGCGGACGTCGTGCCGACCTCCGTCATCGCCCGCGTCCTGGAGAAACCCGAGCCGCTGGTCTTGAATTCGGCCCAGTCCAGCAGCTGCAGCCGACCTGTCGCCGAGGACGTCTTCGTGCACGTGGACATGACGGGCCCCTCTAGCGCCGAGGCCCGCGGCCGGGAGAACGGCGGTCAGGAGGCGGCGCAGCAGAACGGTTCCTGTCGCAGTCAGAGCAGTATGGACGGGCATTCGGGCGGCGAGGAGGTGGTGGGGGCTCAGTCCTTCGAAAAGCTGAACCCGTACCCGGCGCCGCCGCCCCCCCACCCGCTCTACCCCGGCCGCAAGGTCATCGAGTTCTCGTCAGACGACAAAGTGAAGATCCCCAAAAACTCGCCGCTGCCGAACTGCACCTACGCCACACGGCAGGCCATCTCTCTGAGCCTCGTCCAGAATGACGATGAGCGCCTGGCCCCCGGCAGCCCCGCCCCCTCCTCCTCTTCCGGCGGGGGGGTCCCCCATCGCACGCCACCGTCACAGCGGGACGCCACCAGCGAGCCGCTGTCCAGCCAGTCAAGCCCGTTCAGCAGCCCGCCACAGGTAATGCACGCACCCACACATTCATTCATCTGGTTGGTTTCCTCAGAGGTCAGAGGTTAGAGGTCAGGGGAAGGGGCTTGTTTGTTGTTCTTAACGTCTGAATATACTTAATGCCCTGCCCCCCCCAGGCCCTCAGCGTCCTGGCGAGCTCCGGCAGCTCCGAGGAGGACCTGCTGGCCAACTGGCAGCGCATGTTTGTGGAGAAAATGGCGCCGACGGACGGCTCACTTGCTCACCGCACGTCATTCAGCAGTCAGACGGCTCAGGAGCTGCAGAGGAGGAGGCCCACGCCGGGGGGCGGGGCTTCGTCCTCCTCCGACCGCCACAGAGCGGCGTACTCGGACGGCGAGGAGGGCTCGTCGGCGCGGAGCTGGACGCCGAGCCGCGGGTCCAGCCTCGACACCGACACCGACACTGAGCCTCGGTCCGGCAGGAGGGGGCGCTACGGCGGCGACGGCTCCACGGACGATGGCGAGAGGCTGCTGATGAACCTGGAGGACGACGGCGGCAGCGGGGACACGGCGGTCACCGTGGCGACCAGCCCTGCCGAGGCCCGCAGGAAGGAGCTGGAGGAGGAAGATGAGGAGGAGGAGAGCTCTGCCGAGGAGAGAGACGTCCTCCCCCACGACCTCCCCGTCATCTCGCCACGCCTCATGGACTTCGACCCCGCCCTCGCTGCCGCCGCTGCTCCCCAACAGCGTCCGCAGAGGAGCCCGAAGAGGATGGGCGTGCACCACCTACACCGCAAAGACAGCCTGACCCGAGCCCAGGAGCAAGGCACGCTGCTGGACTGACACCCGCCGCTGCCGCTGTCTGTTCCCACGGCAACCAAGTCAGAGGTCACGCCCATCCAGGATATAGCCATGCTCTACCGTATGCTGCCGCGGCGTGCACGTGTATGTGTGTGTGTGTGTGTGTGATATTATAACATCAACTGTAATTATTAGTAAATAAAAACTTTATTTTTCTGTAATCAGATTAAATTCTAACAGTATTTTTTAAAGATTAATGAGAATCAGAAAACAAATTTTCTTCCATTTGTCACATTTGTATTGATTATTAATAATCTAAATTAATCTAAAAATCACAGAGAACACGATGTGGACTGCCGCCATCATCTGAGACCCGAAAAAAAACAAGTAACACTAAAGAGATTAATGTTCTTCACCAGAGTTACATATTAATAAATGTGGAAAATTTCACTAAATCCTCAGAAAATCCAGAGTCTGGTTGGTGGTGTCCAACATAAACTACATCACGTTGATTATTGGAGATTAAAAGATCAATAATCAGTATTATAATCAATATTAAAGCGTAGTGTGTGTGTGTGTGTGTGTGTATGTATGTGTGTGTGTGTGTGTATCGGGTTGTTTGTCAGAGAAGAAGAAAAAGAAGAAGAAAAGAATAGAAACTAAAACAAAGTCAAAACTTTTCGGACGTCTTTGCCTTGATTCCCGACGGGAAGCTTTTATTTTGAAGAGAACCGATGAGACACACCTGGATGAACACACTCTCACCCTCTCAGTGCCTATCACTCCCTCACTCTCTCTCTCTCTCTGGAAGGTTGTGAGTACGACGCCGGGCCTGCTGAAGGTCAGACTTTTATTTTCTCGTCTCTACTAGTTGATTTCCTGTGATGTCATAATTTAGTCACCTGACTGGTTTTGTTTTCTTCATCTGGAGTATGAATCCATTATTATTATTGTTGTTATTATTATTATTATTATTATTATTATTATTATTAACAGATAGTTTTATCATTTCTCTGTTGGTTGTTTTGTTGTTTTGTTTTTCTGTTGACGTGTAGTCACGCTGCTACGGAAGCCTGTTAGTGCCACAAACACCTGAAGATGATGATTTCAATCGGGACAAATCAATATTTTTTAAATCTGATCAGTTATTAGATGTCAGTGAACGAGGAACATGAAGATGAAGAAGTGAATCATGATGAATTTAATACGACCCCGTTTACACTCTGTTAACGTGCTGAATGTCAAAAATCAAACTAATCAGGAAATATTGATGTGTGTATGTTTTACAGAGTTTTACAGGAAAGCTGCCAGATTAGATGATTTAAGACCAAGTTTGATTGATTTATGATCGAGTCAACTGAGACACTTCAGGTGTAAACGGGGTCAGAGTTAATAATATACATTAATAATAATAATATATAATAATCATCTCTAGTGTTTTTGGCCTTCCTGAGCTTCCGTACTTTAACCTCACTTAGTTGTTGTCTGCGGTCGTTGTCGCTGGTTGAATGTTGGCTCGTTGCCTTCCTCTCAGCTCTGATTGTGACGCTCACCGACGACCAATGATCACTGATTGATCCACTGATTGATTGATTCACTGACCGATTGATTGATTGACTGTCAGAGTCATTAGATTTCAAACCTGAACACTGAACTGTTTTTCTTTGTTTTCTCAGCAGTGTTTCATGTTTTTTCACAGGAAGTAGAAGTATTGATTGTATATTGATCAGCCCTGTTGGAATGTCAAGAGTTTGTATTAAAGCGTCAGTCTGTGATCAGTATTGATCTCAACTGGTTTCATCATTACTTAATTGATTAATTAGTCTTTAAAGCATAAGAATTATATTTTAAATCAAATTAATAACCTATCAAAGTAGTATTGAGTATTGATCCGGTTTATCACAAGCACCAATCACAGACTGAAGCTTCATGACCATCACTTCTGGTGCATTATGGGATGTACGTGCTGTTAGAGTGCATGATGGGACACAGACGACGATAAAACTTTATTCACACGTTTACAGCTTAGCAGGAAACAAATATTAAATGCATCAAAATAAGAGAATATTTCATCATATTTGCCATCTTGGGTTTTGGCCGTCTCCATCTTGTTTTTTTACAACCAGAAGTGACACGAGAGGGTGTTACCAAGTACAACAGAACACTGAATAAGACATTATTAGTCGACCAAAATGCTATAATTAACTCTGATGAAGTGAAAACACACTGTGAAAGGGTTAAAGTTGTAAGACGAAAACACGGACAACTCCCAGACCGGACAACGCCGTGGTAGCGACCTGTCAATCACAAGGTAGCCCCGCCCTAAAGCATCCCCTGCTTTATGGTCTATCTGACTCTAAATGGAAACATAATTTACTAAATGAACATCATGCTGTATTGAAGAAGACTTGAAACTAGAGATTGAGACCATAAACTCATGTTTATAATGTTTACTGAGGTAATAAATCAAGTGGCTCATTTTCTAATAGACTTTTATACAATCAGACTTCTTTCTGCAACCAGAGGAGTCGCCCCCTGCTGGCTGCTTTAAGGCTTCACTGCTCACAGCAGGAGGTTTCGTCCACTTCTTTTCTTCAGTCTGTTTTACTAGATGTGACTCCTCATCCTCCTCCTCCTCTTCCTCTGCTTCTCCTAGATGTGACTGTAGTGAATAAAACATGTAAAACAGCGGTTCGGTCCTTTAACTGCAGCCCGCTGAATTATTTAAACAACATTTTCATCTGCGTGGCGGCTGCAAATCCCACAAACACATGAACACACAAACACACCGTCCTCCTCCTCCTCCATCTCGCCCTCCATTCCCTCTTCCTCCTCTTCAGCTGTAGTTATTAGCAGAACGAGTGGCTGCTGTTAAATTATTAACGTTTTATTACCGTCAGAAATGGGTCGCTAATACTTCACAGCGTGCGTGAGAGAGAGAGTGATGCATTCTGGGTATAAATAGACTTTACATCTGGACTCGTGAAACTTTAATGACTCTTTTTCTTCTTCATGAATATAATAGGAGACGTCCTCTCAGCCAAGGTCGCCCTCCAACACTCCTCTTCCTCTTCCTCATCATCATCATCTTCATCCCATCTTTTCACTTCCACCATGTCTTGGCATCTTCCTCCTCTTCTGTTTCTCTTGTCATACTCATCTCATGTCCCTCCTCTTCTTCCTCTTCTTCCTCTTTCAGTATTTCCCAGCTCCAGATGTTCCAGAGCTTTTCGCAAAGCCACTTGCTCTTCATCAGTTTACTCTGTTCCGTTGTCATGGAGATGAATTATGCTTTATTAATGTCTTAACATTTATAACAGCAGTCTTTTTGGCTTATTAATGATAACGTAGTGCTTATTAACGGTTTATAACGGCTCTATGAAGCATTAGAAACATTAATAAAGCCAGGCGTATTAAAATGTAAAACGCTGATTATGAAACTATATTTACTTTCAGAATAAAAGACAGGAAGTGAGTGTAGAAATAAAAGCACTCAGCTCTGTAACATTATTGTGACCGTACAGATCTGAGGTCAGTTTACAGTCAGTCTCTGTGTCCCAGCATGCATCAGGAGGATGTTCTTTTTCACGTGTCTTTTCTAAACCAACAGTTCATTTGTGTTTTTGTCAGCTGCTGCGTTCACGTTCACACGTTTAAAACCACGTTCAACATTTAATCACAACTCCGACGTTTCTGAGTTTAGCTCAAGTATGTGTGGGGGGGTTAATGAGCACTAAATGTAGTGTACAATATTCTAAATATGGAATATTTAGTGCTACGCCACATGTTAGCATCAGTTTAAATATGGACTTAAGCTAACACGAGGTATGCTACATGTTAGTTTAAGTCAGTTGTTAAAGGTCATTACACGGCTTTGTTGAATACTGGATTCTGATTGGTCAACCACGGCCTTCTACAGTCTGTTATTTCTTTATAGCAGACCGTTGCTATGTATAACAGACCGTTGCTATGGGCGGAGTTCTGATGTCGGACTCTTTCTGACCATGTTGTGTGAGATTATTGATTTCTTCAGTAAGTAGCCGTGTAATAAGCGTGATAATGTACAGCTAGCGGGTCATTGTAGTGGAATAATCCCCTTCAGGGCGATGCAGCATCACTCTTCACAGTGCAACACGATTCACTCACATTTATTTTGAAAAGTCTCGACCATCCATCCTACATGACCTGAACGCAGCGTTAGCATCTGTATTTAATGTTCTTCTTCTGAAACTCAAAACACAAACAGCTGAGGACTCCACATGGCCGCCGCGGATGGCTGGGTTTTTATTCAGGACGTGGACTCACCTGAGGTCGCCTGAGGTCACCTGAGGACAAATTAAATGAAGTGAGAACTGGAACCAGAGGAACGATTGTTGGACGTTCGGAGCTGAACTTTGATTGTAACCCCGCCTCCACAGGTGCTGTCACTCACTCTCGTTGACCTCTGACCCCAGCTCACTCTCAGCTCGTTGACCTCTGACCCCAGCTGTGGTGTTTTTCCTGGTCTGATTGTTTCACTTCCTGTTGGGGAAATAAAACTACAAAAAAAAAAGAGACTGTTAAAACTCTACTAACGATTTTATTTTCTGAATTTGTAAACGATGTATATTTTAAAACAAATAAAATATTTTAAACGTAGCTCAGTCTGTCGGTTTATTTCTATAACGAGGTTCAAATGTGACAGCAAATCAATTTAGCATTTTATTTTGGAGTCACACTTCCTGTTGATAAAAATGTTTCAATGATACTTTTATTTTGTAAAGATTTGTTTGTTCCTGCTGAAGCTCTCAGGTCACCTGATCAGCTGCTGATTAAATGACATCATTAATACTGATGAACGCACACACACACACCTGCTCATCAGAGTTAATGAAGCAGCTTCATTAAGGTGTGTGTGTCCTGTTGCCTAGCGACAGCTGATAGTGATCGAACTGCTCTGTGAATTATTTATGATTAATGTATAATTAATCAGCTCTTTCTTCCGTCTTTGTGTTCAGCAGCCGCTTTGTCAGAGGGCACCGCCCCCTTCTGATGATGTCACACCACCTGTCAATCACCTGCACGACAGGAAACATCAAGAACCTTGAAGAACCCTCAAGAACCCTGCTGGTTCAGATCCTCTGGGTTAATCAGGGGTTCTGTGGAGGGTTCGTCGGGAACCTTAAATCACCTCGCTGGTTCATTTAATATTTTTAATTATATTAATTAATATTTTTAACCAGTAATTAAATTCCTTAAATGATTAAACAGGAAGTGAGAAACAGATTTAATTTATTGAGATTATTCTGTCCAACATGGACCAGCTGATGTTCTTCAGGTTCTCTTCAGTTTGTTGAAGAACTCTTCTACAACGTTCTCCACTTCGTCTTCGCTGTAATCTTTCACCACGAAGAGCTCGCCGTCCTCGGCGCCGCGAATCATCGCCGACAGACCTGAGACAGGAAGTGGAGTTTATATCAAAGAGGACAAACAACAGAACCTCCTCAGGTAGATAACTCTGAAGTGTGTATATATACTATATATGTATATATATATATATATATATATACACACACACACTGTATATATGTATGTATGTATGTATGTATATGTATTGCTAACAACAGGAAACAGGAAGTGTCCTCACTGCGTCCTGACGAAGGTCTGAACAGACAGAAGATTTTCTTCTTCATGTCGACGGCTCGGCCGAGTTCGTAGCCGACGCCCAGAGACGGCTGAGTCACCTCCGCCACGACCACTGCACACAGGTCAGAGGTCAGAGGTCACACACAACTGCAGACACTGCTCAGGGCCAAATCACACGTTGGTCACTTTATTGATTCATTGATCAGTTTTATTAATTCATTGATCAGTTTATTGATGGTTGTCTGTCTCACCGTCAGACTGTCGCAGCCAGTCCACGTCTCGGTCATGAATGAATCGTTCACTTGCTGCTGTGGCGTCCTCTCCTGTCCAATCAGAGCACAGCACCTCAGTGACATCACACACACACACACACCTGTCTTCTTCTTCTGTGGTAAATCTAGTAAACTGATTCTGATCAGAGGATCAATCATACTATGAATAATTAATAATTATTATGGTTATTGTGTGAGTGTGTGAGTGAGTGAGTGAGTGAGTGAGTGAGTGAGTGTGTGTGAGTGAGTGAGTGAGTGAGTGTGTGTGAGTGAGTGTGTAAGTATGAGAGTGAGTGACTGAGTGTGAGTGAGTGTGTGGGTGCAGGGGTGCGTGCATGTGTGCGTGCATGTGTCAGACCTCTGTCGGTGAGCTCGGAGCTGCTCACGTGCTCGGTCAGCACGCTCCCGTAACTCTGCAGCTTCTCAACGATCCTCCGGTAAAGGTGCACATCATCCCTACCGCCGCGAATACTACCGCAGAAATACACCTTCATCCTCTCTACTGTCTCTCTCTACTGTCTCTATATAGTGTCTCCCTCTACTGTCTCTATCTGCTGTCTCTCTACTGTCTATCTCTGTCTGCACAGCGTCTTTCTGCAGCCGCTTCCCGCGCTGTATGTAAATGACGCTCTGCGCGGTGACGTCCAACTGTACGTAACTTGAAACGTTTTGTTCTTTATGCCCTGATCACGGTCTCGCCATGAGTCTCGCAGGCAAAACGCTGCCAACACATTCTTCTTTCCCCGCTCAGATTGGCTGAATCTCAGCTGCCTCTTATTGGTGCCATGGATGTATTAAAGAGATTGGTGCAGACTGGAGGCGGAACCCAGTTGGGGGGGGAGGAACTACCTGACAGACTGCCCATAGGGCAAATAAACACATTTTTCAATATAATTTCAAAGTAAAGGTTTAGTTTGCAGTCATGATTGGTGATCATTAAAATAAATCTATAATAATAAAGGTTATTATAACAGACAGTTGATCCAGCTGATATAATAATAAATAAAATATAATTTTGAAAGTAAATGTTTAGTTTGCAGTTATGATTGGTGAGCATTAAAATAAATCTATAATAATAATAGTTATAATAAAAGACAGTTGATCCAGCCTAAATAATAATAAATAATAAATAAAATAAAATTTCAAAGTAAATGTTTAATTTGCAGCTATGATTGCTGACTGTTAAAATAAATCTTTATAATAGGGATGAGCGTTTTATGTAATTTCCATATTTGAGTAATCACATTAAATTATTATTGAGTACTCAATAATAAAAACAAAAAATACAAAACAAAATTAGTGTTAAAGCTCATAAAGTTTATTTGAGTCTCTGTACAGAAACTATAAATACATCTGAACATGAAAATAACCCCAAAACATTACAGACAGAAAGAATACAAAATGTACAAACAGAGAAAGTTTAACATGAAGAGATGTTTGTCTGTGCGGGGGGCCTCATTGGGCCCTCGGCAGGGTCCCCAGACTCCTCATTGTAGCGTTCAGGATCAGCTCAGGCACGTCTCTGGCCACCCGCTGCATGGGAGCCAGGTTGGGTCCTTCCAGAGAGTCCAGCAGCCCTGAAAACAAAACGACAGGAGGTCTCACTCTGACACCAAACCACAGGAGGTCTCACTCTGACACCAAACCTTCTTTCTATCTGAAACTCTGAACATAAACTGGTCCGGACCAGTGTAGCATCAGTAACCATGGCGATCTAGCCATTCAGGTGAACACAGGTCACATGACCTCAGGACACGATGACTGACCTTCTACGATCTTGTGGTAGGCGAAGTGGAGGTAGAGCAGGAAGAGCATGTGGAGGAGCGACAGAGTCCCACAGAGGAGGAGGCGAGGAGTCTGACCAACCGTACGAGACAGCAGAGCCGCTACCTGACAGGGGACGAGACACACGAGCAAGGTTAGTGCCCAGCTGAGGAACAACAGAGGGGCTGATGGGAAACGTAGTCCTCACCATGCGCAGAGTGGACAGTCCTCCACACAGCAGCCAGAGGACGTAGAACAGGAAGTGGAAGTGGATGTTGTAGGTGATGAAGAGGACGACGCAGTGACCAAACAGACCGTAACCCTGATGACAGGAGACAGGAAGTGTTGTCACTCAGCATCACAGTAATCAGTAATCAAGCATGGTTATCTTCCAAACTCACAGAACTTTAAAATCCCTGATGTACTGTGTGTGTACTGTGTGTGTACTGTGTGTGTACTGTCACTGACCAGCAGGGAGAGCATCTGCAGCATGGTGATCTGAGCGTTGACCAGGTACGCCAGGAAGTAGATGAAGGAGGAAACGCCGAGCCAGTAACCAAAACATGTTCCTATCGCTGTTCCCATCAGGGTACCCTCCCTCTGTAGAGACAGTCAGACAGACAGACAGACAGACAGGAAGTGGAGATAGTGTTTAGTGTTCTCATGTGTATCACAGCGTGAGCAGTAGTGATACGAGGGTCAGACAGACGAGGCCTGAACGCCGGGGCGTTCGCCGTGTGTGCTGTAAAGCTCACGGTGGAGCCGCGAGCCACCTTCACCCCGGGCCTTTCCGTGCTGACCTAGAACCGGTCGCGGCGCACATAGAGGCAATGCGCCCGGCGAGGGCCAGCCAGCACCGGGGAGAGACTCCTCCCACACCGCACTGCCGAGTTGAACCCCCCGGCAGACTGATCGGACCCACCCGTTGAGAAATATATGAAAATATAGGCGGCTGATTCTGAAAGTGTGGCGGGACAGATGAATTATGGGAAACAGTGGCGTGTGTGTGCGTGTTCTTACGATGACGGTGTCTGACGTCTTCATGCCGTGCAGCAGTATCGCCACCAGAGTGAAGACCAGCATCAGAGGGCCGTACAGCTCACCTGCGATCTTCTACACACAGGAAGTACGAACTGTCAGAGGACTGAACCTCAACATGAAGCTCTTATTGTGAAAATCCTGTCTTGAATGAGTTTGAGTAGATGAAACATGTTGAGAGACAGGAAGTAGCAGTGTGTACCTGGGGGAAGTTGATCATGCGGACAGGTATCATGGACTCCATCAGCCTGAGAGGAGACAGTTAGCAGCAGTTAGCGTCTCACTGAGCAGGAAACAGCTGACAGTAAACAGGAAGAGGAAGTTCCTACCTGCTGCGGACCTGCACCGGCTCCACGTCGAAGTAGGGCCTCAGGATGTCGATGTTGGCGTACAGGTTGAAGGCTTTGGAGGCCTGACGCTTCCCCGCTTGCCACACCTAAATGCATCACACAGGTGAGTGACACTGACTTGCTGCCATCCCTCCAAGTCACGCACGCTTGCCGTTATCTAGGCTACAGCGTGTGACGTGTCCTGCGTGTGTTACTATAGATCTGAAGCTTTAAAGTCAGGTGACCTCTGACCTCACATCTGGACTCACCTCGTCTGCCACCTGCCGGCCCAGCTGGCCCTTTATCCCCTTCATGCCCAGGAACTCTCCGTCCTCGGTGTTTTCGTCCTCGGTGGCGGCGGCCTCAGCGGTCACCTCCTCCTCCTCCTTCATCCTCTGGTGCATCTCTCCCATGTCCTCGAAGCTGGAGCCGGACGTGTCGTCCATGTTCTCCATGTCAATGACGGCCGAGCCGCCACCCTGAACGCAACACGGGGTTAAAGGCCATTTAAACCACGTGTTTACAACAATCAATTCATTCTTTTATTAGTTCACTGTGTTTCTGTGTGTAGTGCAGCTGGTCTGGTGTTAGCTCAGGTTCGTGGATCTGTGTTAGTCTCCATGTAGCCAGAGTAATGACTGATCTGTGATCAGCTCCTGTCTACCATCACTGATCACTGTGAGACTGAAGACATGTCTGAGTGGATTTCTGGACGTTTATTGCGATGACAAAGGAGATGATAATATCCTGAGGAAGAGGAAGTCACTCTGAATGATGTAAACATGTGTTTCATGTTTCACTGAGTGATGAAGAGGAGGAGGAGAGGTTTCACTCTACTCTAGTATTAGTAGTAGTGGTAGTAGTAGTCTAGTATTACTAGTAGTGGTAGTAGTAGTCTAGTATTAGTAGTAGTAGTAGTCTAATATTTGTATTAATATAAATATTATTAGTATAGTATTGATAGTAATATTAGTAGTCTAGTATTAATAATAGTATTAGCAGTCTAGTATTAGTAGTAGTCTAGTATTAGTATTATTAGTAGTAGTCTAGTATTAGTATTATTAGTAGTAGTCTAGTATTAGTATTATTAGTAGTAGTCTAGTATTAGTATCATTAGGAGTAGTCTAGAATTAGTAATAGTAATAGTAATCTAGTATTAGTAGTAGTCTAGTACTTGGAGTAGTCTAGTACTTGTAGTAGTGGTAGTATTAGAAGTAGTCTAGTATTTGTAGGGTGTTACCATTAAAAGAGGTGCACAGACGTGACGTCACTCAGGTATGTTTACCTGTCCAGCTGCCTGTCAGAGAGCCTGTTGGTTAGCTTCTCCTAGCTTCTCTTAGCTAACATGCTAGTCGACACATCTGACAGGTTAGCTAGCCTGTTGCTTCGTTAGCTCGGCCTCCTCTCCCCGGTGAGCAGGTTAACCGGGTGGTTATCGTTCCTGTTAGCAGGCTGCTTCTCTGGTTAGTGAGGCCGTCAGCGGTGTGGTTAGCATGTTAGCATGTTAGCATGTTGTTATGTTAGCATGTTAGCCTGTTAGCCTGTTAGCTCACCTGGATGAGGTTATCATCGAAGCTGCCCCACGGTTCCGTGTTCGGTTCCGTGTTCGTGTTTCTGCTCCCGGAGCCCGCAGACATCGTTCACCGGGTAGTTTACCGTGTTAATCCCGGGTCGGTGGCGGTGTGACCGCTCCCTCAGCTGCCTGACGGACGTGATGTTAATAAAGAAACGATGGAAAGCGACGTTTCTGTCTCTAAACTCTAAACTCTACATTACAACACCACAGGCTGCACGCAGGGAGCGTGATGACGTCACCGCTGCTGAGGCGACGTGGAGGCATGGACGTAAAATAATATTTAAATCATTTTTATTTAAATAACTCTGTGATTTACATCCTGAAACTTGCTCTCATATTTACATATGAGCTGTGGAAAGATGTTACAATTTTTATATTTGACAACATTTTCTCAGATTTTGCACTATACTATAGAAATATTATACATATATGTATATTATTTTATTAATATTATTATATATATATGTGTATATGTATATACATAACAGTTTTAACATCTCCTGGTATTTTTATATCTGGTATATTTATTATACTTTTTACTACTTACTTGTGCCTCTTTACTAACATGTTCGCACTATGGAACTGTGACTCTGGAAACTTGAATTTCCCTCGGGATCAATAAAGTTACTATCTATCTATCTATCTATCTATCTATCTATCTATCTTTCTTTATATATATTTTTTTATCTGGACCTTGAGTCTGCAATAAAGTTTGAATTGAATTGAATTGAATATTTGGTTGCTGTGATTATAGTGACAAAGACAGAAATGCATTGTTTTCTTATTAATCTTAAATCTTATTTCATGTTGATTTTCTTTCATTTCTGTTGTCCTTTTTATGTTTGGCACTGCTCTTTGTTTATGTTTTGGCTATGCTTCTGTATGTGAGTGATATCAATGTTTTCTGCTTACTTTGTGTACTGTCATTTTGAAACAAAAAACTATATATATATATATATATATATATATATATATATATATATATATTTATTCACAGATTCAGATTATTAAACAAAATCCAATCACCTAATAAATTATGATTATTATAGATTAAATATAATATATATATATATATACTGTATATAACTATATATAGATATAGATATAACTATATCTATATCTATATATCTATATATATTTAATCTATAATAATCGTCATTTATTAGTTGATTAGATTTTGTTTTTATTAATATGAATCTGTGAATAAATGTAGTAGTAGTACAGTATAAAGTACAGCACTGAATGTAATGCAGTAGCAGCATAATGAGCCCTCTGCAGTTACAGCAGCGTCACCAGCAGGGGGCAGTAACGGGATCCAACGGGATGTTGCTCTCAGTTATCGCGAGGCTCCTCCTCCGCCCCTTTCCTTGACGTGGTTGTGAAATTAGGGGTCGCAGCTGGTGGTAACGGAAACACCGGCATCTACCTACCGGAGCTCTGTTCAACGTTAACGCGTCTCTACCGGAGCTCTGTTTAACGTTAACGTGTCTCCGAACTAACACGGATTATTCATGACATCGAAGTCGAGAGTCCAGACTAAAGGCACCCGGTGAGTTCAACCGTCTGCGGCTCACAAAAACGCCTCTTCTCACATCGAGAGAGTCGACTAGCCTGTTAGCTTAGCCGAGCTAACGTTAGCATAGCTGAGCTAACGTTAGCTAACTTACTTTAGCTAGAAAAACGCTGTGACCTCTAGTCGCTGCTAGATAATAGACAAACATTTATAATATCTACGTGTTGTTGGTTCTTTTAAAAGGCTTTTATCATCCCATCCCAGTAGTTATAAAGGTTTATAGTGATTTTAATGTGGTACTTAGTCCACGTGTTGTGACACCAAACTCGCTACAAAAACATCTCAATTTAAGCGTTTCCATTGATAAATAAGGTTTTAAACTCTGTAATATTAGTTTTTAATTGTTGTACATATTACTTATTATCCAATCTGTAATTCGGCATACTCATAACTCGCCGATGAATATCACCTGTAACACGATGTTGTATTTTACACGTGATTCCTCCAGTAAAACTCCCATCCGAGGGCTGATTGTGAGTGCTGGGCTCCGACTGTAAAAGTATATATTTTATTATATTGTAGTGCTGCTGGGTGGATTATCTGTAAGCCGATTTATGAGTTGACCTTTGATACTTGGAGAAAGTGTGAAGTTGTTTTGCCAGCTGTGTTCTGCCAGCTGTGCAAACCGGACTAAAGTAAACATGCAGTGTTTTTCAATGGAGTCTGGCGAGCTGACCTCTGAGACCGCTGCTTGTCTGTCTGTCTCTCTACTGTCTGTTTCTGTCTGAACAGCGTCTTTCAGCAGCCGCTTCCCGCGCTGTATGTAAATAACATCCCATCCCAGTAGTTATCAAGGTTTATATTGATCTTAATGTGGTACTTAGTCCACGTGTTGTGACACCAAACTCGCTCCAAAAACATCTCGATTTAAGCGTTTCCATTGATAAGTAAGGTTTTACGCGCTGTAACATTAGTTTTTAATTGTTATACACATTACTTAATATCCAATCTATAATTCGGCATACTCATAACTCGTCTATCAATGTCACCTGTAACACGATGTTGTATTTTATGATTCCTCATAGTCTCCCTCTCCAGTAAAACTCCCAGCTGAGGGCTGTTAGTTAGTGCTGGGCTGAGTCTGTAAAAGTAGATATTTTATTATATTGTAGTGCTGCTGGGTGGATTATCTGTAAGCCGATTTACGAGTTGACCTTTGATACTGGGAGAAAGTGTGAAGTTGTTTGCACAGCTGTGTTCTGCCAGCTGTGCAAACCGGACTAACGTAAACATGCAGTGTTTTTCAATGGAGTCTGACGAGCTGAACTCTGAGACCGCTGCTCGTCACGTTCACTTCTGGGTTAATATGAAACCGAGTTATCAGCTGTGTACAGTGGCCTCTGTCACATCCTAGTTAATCACTAATGAGTGCAATAAGTGTGTTTATGTGAGATAACAGCCGGCTGTTCCCTCCTCGAGGCCGTCCCTCCCCACGCTGTGTGTACGTGCGAGCCGAGCCGCAGTGATGGCGGAGACAGGAGGAGACTGCTTCCTTGTTCCGCTCTGAGACTCTAAACTAAACAATAGCCGGTTGTATGTCGCCGTCAGAGGCTAAGCTCACAGCTGAGGACGCGGCGTGTTTAACGGATCTTTCTCAGGTGTTTTACCAGCAGTGAGTCAGAAACAAGAGGTAGGACAACAGATAATTAACTTAACGCTTTATTCTCCACCTGAGCCTCCACATGGATCTGTTCTGCTATTATCGATTATATAAATAGTATTAGTGGTCTAGTATTAGTATTAGAAGTGGTAGTAGTAATAGTAATATTAGTAGTCTATTATTAATAGTAGTATTAGTAGCCTAGTATTGGTAGTAGTCCAGTATTATTATTATTATTATTATTATATTATTGTTATTAGTAGTCTAGTATTAGTAGTAGTTTATTATTATTATTATTATTATTATTATTATTATTGTTATTAGTAGTAGTCTAGAATTAGTAGTCTAGTATTATTCTTATTATTAGTGGTCTAGTATTATTATTATTAGTCTAGTATTATTATGATTAGTAGTAGTAGTCTAGTATTATTATTAGTAGTAGTAGTCTAGTATTATTAAGTAGTCTAGTATTATTATTATTAGTAGTTGTCTAGTATTGCTAGTATTAGTAGTAGTCTAGTATTTGTAGTAGTGGTACTAACCATTTTTATTAACCAAAAGTTAATCATTGGAACACATTAAGATGCTAATATTCAGTGGTGAGCACCATAATATAAATATACTCTTTTACAAGGTAAACTTAAGTAAAAGTACAGTACATCAGAATGTACTTAAATATCCAAAGTAAAGTACTTGTTATGCATAGAACTGGCCCCAGATAGTGTTATAACAGTATATATTATCTTATTACACATTTTTAAAGTACAGTTGTATTTTAATGTCAGGATGGAAGTACTTTATATATAGTTGAGTATAATTAGGAAACTTTGTTAGATTAATATAGACATTTTAAGTAACATCAAATGAAGATAGATGGATAGAAGTACTTAAAATGTGTACTTTTCTATTTTCCACCACTGTGAATATTCAGATAAAAGTTAGGGATGCACCGATCCGACTCTTTCAGTCCCGATATCAATATCTAGGTTTTGGTATCGGCTGATACTGAGTACCGATCCGATACCAGTGTTTAATTAATCAGCTGTATTCCTCACTGTGTGGAAGTGACTGGATCATTCTGTTGTGTGTAAGGCAACATCAGACTCGACTTAAACATTGCTTTCCTTTCGTAAAACCTGTGATCATACTGTATATAAAGTACTTCAGTTCTCCATCCTGACAGTCAGCTACTACTGTACTTAATACATGTGTAATAAGATAATATATATTGTTATAACACTAGCCCGTTCTATGCATAACAAGTACTTTTACTTTGGATATTCAAGTACATTCTGATGTACTGTAATGTTACTTATAGCTCAGTTTTATTGTCCAACTCTGTCAGTGGTTCTCAACCTTTTTTGGGCTAGCGCCCCCCTATCCGTTATCCAGGTCCCTTACTGCCCCGACCAAACAAATAAAATGTAGGCTAATTGTCTTCCTAAATATTAATGTTCCAACAGAAATGACAAACAATTCATATTAATATTTCCAACGGAAAACAAGAGCAGCCTACCAAGGAACCGAGGAAAACGTTTGAGGCTACTGAAAAAAAAAGTAGAACGAAGCTAAATTGGGTAGATCTTCGTAAGGTGCTCCTTGAGACGTGAGGGTTTCATGGTCTCATTTGAAAACACTTGTTCACACAATAAACACATTGGAAGTTGTGCCTTGGTAGGAGAAAGTACGAATCCATAACTAAGATATTCAACGGAATACCGGCGGCATTTTTTCTTGTTCTGTGCCATTTTGCTGCTATATTTTCTGCTGATAAGTTGCCGCGCAAAAGTCATCATTTTATTTTTAAAATGCACTGATTGGTGGACTGTATATTTTTGGACTGACTTGTGACTAAATGTCAGGTGGCAGGTGTCATGTGTCTAGTTTGTGTGTTGCCCACAGTGTGGCTGGACTCTAAGGTGCTTTCACTGAAAGTCCGACAGCGGAATATCCCTCTGTTAAATTTGGAGAAATGGATGCTTTCAAGAGGAAGAAACTCTTAATTTCCTCCACGGGTAATACCGGGGAAGAGAGTGTCCCTTTCTCTGACTTGACACAGTAAACCCCATGTTGGTAAAAAAAAGATGATGCTCTGACGTCCCGTTCCAGTGAAGTCAGCATGTGGAGCAGCGCTACAGAAAGCTGACAGAAACACGGAAGTAAAGAATCGTTTCTGTGGAAATGATACACCGTCTCAAGTAGTTGCATCGGTGTAAACTGGCATGTTTTCTAACTTTGCAGACCACATTCTTCTGCAAGTAGTTGCAAGTTTCAACTCGTCTTGTCTTGAATCTTTGGTGTGAAGTTCAAATGCCCTCCCAGAACACCTCAACGCCCCCCTTACAAAAATATTGCTTCCAGCGCCCCCCCCGATGTCCTCTGAACGCTCCCGTTGACAAAACGCTGAGCTATGTGAACACATACAAGGACTTTGACTCTGGTTTATGTACTCAGACAGAAATGCACATACAGTTGAAACAAGGACAACACAGCTGGGGACAGTAGGACAATAAATGTGTGTAGCATGTTTAAAAACAAGGACAACACAGCTGGAGACATTAGGACAATAAATATGTATTATGTTTGAAAACAAGGACAATACAGCTGGAGACATTAGGACAATAAATATGTAGTATGTTTAAAAACAAGGACAACATAGCTGGAGACATTATGACAATAAATATGTATTATGTTTAAAAACAAGGACAACACAGCTGGAGACATTAGGACAATAAATATGTAGTATGTTTAAAAACAAGGACAACACAGCTGGAGACATTAGGACAATAAATATGTAGTATGTTTAAAAACAAGGACAACACAGCTGGTTACATTAGGACAATAAATGTGTAGTATGTTTAAAAACAAGGACAACACAGCTGGAGACAGTAGGACAATAAATGTGTGTAGTATGTTTAAAAACAAGGACAGACGTGACCGCAGAGACGGTGGGCTAAAATGAGCCAGAATGTAGCAGGACTCTGCTCAGTAAACACAGCAGAGTGTGAATGTCAAACGTCACGTCTGATGTTTTTCCTCAGCATGGTTCTGATCAGCTGATCGACTGTTAACAGCTGATAGCGAAGCAGCGCCGCGCCCTGAGGCCACGCTCACTCTCACCACTCTCACAACTCTCACCTCCGCCAACGCTGAGAGACAGAAATATCATGTGACCACTGATTCGATGCGTTTGATCAGCTTTATATCGGAGCACCTTTCTCCCCCCCACCCTGTCCAGCTGGGTCTGAAAATAGTTTAGTGGTGTGACTGGTTTAATCCCAGTGGATCCTGGTGACCCACCAGCCCTCTGACCAGTCGGTGGCCTTCACCACAACACAGCCGGCTGGATCATTGACTGATCTGCAATCAGCTGAGTCAGTCACAGTGTGAACAGAAGAATAGAAACTCCCGAACAAACAGATGCTGCAGTAAACCCTTCTTCTGTCAGGACTCACCTGTGTGGTCAGGACTCATCTGTGTGGTCAGGTCTCTGTCTAACGTGGCCGTTGATGGTGATGGATAATACATTTGTTTTTGATTTTTATGGTTTCTTTTAGGGTAAGAATGAAACCAGTTCCACCACCTGATGAATGTAAATATTATTCTGAAGGAGAATTAATGAAATATTTAAAAACAAAACAAAAATACACACTAAAGGATGTCCTCTGACCTCACTGTAGCAGACTTAGGTAAATAAAATCAAATCTAAATGAGTCTTAACAGTGTTTAATTCATATTTAACATAGAAACAGCAATAATATATTGATGGGAGTAAAGTGAAAAGCAGAAGTGAAGAAAACAGAAGAGACAGTTTCACCATCAGTGTTGAAATTAAAATAACCTGAACAGGAAACTACCTCGCTGCTGATAAATGAGAATAACCTGAAGAGGAATCTACCTCGCTGCTGACCTTTATCTGTCAGTCCAGATCCAGTTTCACCGTTTTTATTTTGACGCTGTGTTCTTCCTGTTTCCTGTCCACAGGATGCCGTCGGCAGAGATGGCAACAGCGGGCGGACTGAAGCAGTGCCGGCAGGCCCAAGATCAGCTGGAGGACGCCATCAGCGGCGTGATGAAGGCCGAGCAGCAGCTGAGAGAAAACACCAGAGAGGTTAGGACCTTCATCCTCCTCATCCTCGTCTGTCTGTCTGTTTAAACATTGATCTGTCGTCATGTTAACGGGTAACGTTGGCATCTTTCAACCTGAGAGAATGCTGTAACCGCCAGTTGACAAATGAGCTGCGAGGGCGAGTGAGCAGCATCAGTGTACCGTTATGTCCAGTGTTGGGCAGTAGTGGCGCTACAATAGTTGCGTTACTAGTCTAACGACATGGACGTACGGCCACAGACCAGGGCGGCGTGTTACTGACGGACCCCATCATCATGATGGCTGTAAACATAGAAACACGGCAGAGACGCTGGTCCTGTGGCTGGTGGATGAACTGGATCTCCTCACCCACCAGCTCCTCCTCCTCTTCTGGGAGGTGCTGGTGGTTACCATACCGTGGTTATCTCCTCCTAATTGCCATGATTCACCGTACAATGTGTGTGTGTGGTCTGAAACTCCACAAACACTTTAAGTCCACCTGTTGTTCGGTCCTGCACCTGCGGTTGCCGCGGTAACCCAGACTCAATTAACCATCGACAGGTTAGGTCATGTGGGTGGTAGAGTCAGCATATAAAACACTGAAGAGAGAGAGTCGAGTTCATATCACTGACAGACTGAGGACAGCTTCATCTACCGTACTCTGCTGTAGTCTGCTGGACTCTAGTGAACTCTACTGTAGTCTGCTGGACTTTACTGTAGTCTAGCGCACTCTACTCCACCTCTCTGAACCTCTTCAGGTAAATCTGACTTGTCATTTCTGTGAAGTTCTGTAATATTTGCAGTGACTTAAGCCGGGTTTTCCTATGACTTTTAGTCCCTGGAACGAAAAGGTTCCTTCAGCCCACTGTTGTCTGTGTTACCACTGCGTCTCATCTGTATGTCTCACCTGTGTGTCTCAGGTGCGTGCGGAGCTGCAGAGCTGTGTGAGCCGTCAGCAGGAAGCGCTGCGCTGCAGGGAGGTGTGGCTGTTGGGGCAGATCGAGCTGCTGGAACAAGTGAAGACTGAAACTCTGCAGCAGCAGCTGCACCAGCTGCACCGGGTACCTGCTCCCTCTCTAATGGTCATACTGGTCTTACTGGTCATACTGGTCATACTGGTTACTGACTGTGTTTACGTGGTGTTTGTATTTCAGCTCAGAGGTCAGTTTGATGTGATCGTCCATCAGCTGCAGAACTCAAACAGCAGCAAAGACCTGAACAACCAGCTGACCAGCTGCATGGAGAAGTAAGTACACGCACGCACGCACACACGCACACGCACACGCAGACGCACACGCACACACTATGGTGAAGGTGATGAAGGTGAGTGTGGTGTAACGGCTGGGTGTGCTTGTTTTCTCCTCCTGTGTGTGCAGGTTATCCTCTCTGAGTTTGACGCCAGAGGAAACACCTGAGATGAGTTTCCGCGCCGACACTCGCTCTCTGAGGCTCGCCATCACCTCGTTCGGCAGCATCACGGCTCAGGTGACACACCCACACACATGCACAAACACACACAGGTGTTGCGTTTGAGGAAGTGATGATGACCAGGTGTTTTCTGTACTTCCTGTTTGCAGCTGGTGGAGGGCGTGTCCTCTCAGAGCTGTCCAATCGCTGCCAAGAAACAGGTAACTGCACCCAGCAGGTAGACACAGAGACTAACCTGTAACATTCAGTCAGTTCAGCACATGAACCCTCCGAGTACACCAGACTCCAGTTGAAAACAGGACGATTTAAGGGGATCGACGGGGATAGAAGCCGGAAGGTGACATGTTGTTTGATGTGTTTCTGATCAGAAGATGGAGGTTGGAGCTCTGGGTGACTGGCTGATGGGAACTCCTCCATCAAGCAGCGCTCCTATTGGTTACCAGGGCAGCAAGGACCCTCAGGATTGGCTGATTGCACAGAAGGAGAGCAAGGTGAGGGAGGAGCCCAACTAAGGCCCACTCAGTGGTGTCTGATGCTCCAGACCATCATGGTGGAGCCCCTCTTCAGTCATTCACATGTTTCCATGGTTACCGTATTAATGATCACTGCTCTGGTGCTGTTTAACCACAGACACCAGACAGCTCCATGTTGTTCCTGTTGGTCACATGTCACTTCCTGTGTGTTTGTGTCAGATTTCCTGTCCTGTGCTGGCCTCAATGGACTTCCTGCAGGCCTGGGGTCAGCTCAGGGACCTGGAGGCTTGGGTCCTCCAGGACCAGACCGCCGCCAGCAGGGAGCGGACCTACAGCAGCTCCAGCTCCTCCTTCTCCATCGAGAAGATCGACGAATCAGAGCTCGCCGTCGCTCCCGAGGAGGTGGAGGAGGAGGAGGAGATGAGCGACTGGCTCATCACCCCGCCCACTGTTGCCATGGAGACCATGTCAGACGCCGAGCGGTGGCGGCGGGTGTTGAAGCCGTTCGAGGATGGCTGGTCGTCCAGCGATTGGCTGCTGGGGTCGAGGCCCCCCGCCGCTGACTGCTCCTCCTGCTGCCAGACCACCAAGGCCCTGGAGATCGAGAACCTGGGCCAGCTCAAGTGCCTAAAGACCCCGCCTGCCTCCCCCGAGTCCCCGCCCACGCCGGCGGCTCTGGAGGCATGGCTACAGCAGGTGGTGCCGGTGCAGCAGAACTGCAGGGGCAACGAGGTCTGCTCCTCCTACGCCGACTGTGTCTGTGACGAGAACTGTGGGAGGGACGCTCTGAGCCACTGGCTCCTCCAGCAGGACGGACGGGACAAAAACGGGGTCCCAGTAGACCAGCACGCCAACATGGACACCACGCCAACCACCAAGCATGCCACGGCCACCACGCCTGCCTCAAAGAACGCCACGCCCACCCTGCACCACCGGGAGCAGGAACAGAAGGTGAGTTTTGATCTGGATTCATTCAGTTCAGCTTCAACATCCGTCAACCAATCAGATTATTAGATCAATAGAACTATTACATTCATTATTGATTATTGATTAGTTGTTGTTGTGTTGTGTCCTCAGGTCCAGGCCATCCTGGAGGCCTGGCTCCACCCCTCCAACACCACCTCCCTCTCTGGCTGGGTGGTTCCTGAGGAGGAGAAGGCCAGCAGGGAGGAGCACAGCTCCCAGTTCAAGCCTTCTTCCTCTTCCTTCTACTCCTCCTCTTCCTCCTGCTTGTCCCCGTTCCAGAGCCCTCTGGATCCAGATCTCTGGGTGATTCCAGGACAAACTCGGGAGTCAGGAGGTCAGCCCAGCGCAGCAGCAGAGGAGGACAAATGGCTGCTGAAGAAGAGGAGTCAAGCTCAGGTAACAGGACCACTAAGACCAGTACAGACCACTGGGACCAGTACGGATCACTAAGACCAGTACAGACCACTGAGACCAGTACAGATGTGTGATGTGTTGGATCAGGTTAGTGTTGTTGACCTGGCTGTGCTCACTTCCTGTCAGGAGCGTCTTGCGATGCCGTCCGTCTGTGACCTGTTCTCCTGTATGAAGGTGGGCGGAGACAAAGAGAAGTGGCTGCACAGAGCTGCTGAACAGGTGAGGCCACGTCACTCCGTTAGTTTCTATAGATTTAGATCCTCCTGTTTCCTCCCAGTGGTTCCTGGAACCATCTGCATGATGACGCTGCTACATCTACATTATATATACATCCTTATAGTCAGAGTATAACGCTCATTTAATGTCCGTCTCTGTTTTCCCTCCAGATGTGACGACGATGAAGATGCTTCTTCTTCTTCTTCTTCTCTCTTCTGGGAGTCACTTTATCGCTGATCAGCGCACACGACCGCAACAATCTAACCAACGCCGCCGCCGCTGCCGCCGCCTTCTTTCGCTGAGCTCTCCTCCAATCATGATCAAGTACCCACCGATCAATGTTTCTCCAAACTCTCTCAAGTTAGTGTGACTCACGGGTCGTAGAGCTTTCAGCTGCGTCTCACTGGCTTCATCAGCTCAGGTGTTAATTTAACAATACATGAAACATGAGACAGAAGAGAGCGGCTGGAATCAGACGATACCGAATTAGTTTCACTAAAATGAATGAAACTATTAATCGATTATCAAACAAGTTGATTGATAAGCTTCATTATCGTCAACATGTCCCAGAATGCATTTCATCAGCTGATCCTGACTGGAGGAGACGGGGCGGAGCTTGAGGGGACAGGGTGAGGTTGAAGGGGCGGGGCTAAACATGTGGTGGGCGGGGTTAAAATTAGACATAAAGTAGCTTTTATTTTAATGGAGCTTGTTTTTATGATTTCACTTTATTTCTTCATTTAACAGAATAATGTTGTTTTTATTCTTCTCTTGTTTTTCTGTCAAACTGCTCCACTGCAAAGATCTACTTCCTGTCCAGACTGCACGCTGCTCGCATCACGACTGACGCTGTGCTCTGCACATGCTCAGTAGGGATTCTGACGCACTTTAAAGTCTCTTTTCATAAATATATAAGCTTCAAAGATTAAAACTTAATAACTCAAAGATTTATAACGGAGTCAGAATGAGCTGCAGTACTGCAAGTGACCTCCAGCTGAGTGGAGGCGCTGCAGTACTATTCTGTTAATACATTTATTAATAGGTGTATTAATAGATTTATTAATTCTGGTCCTCCGACCATCAGTTCTCCCACAATGTTTGATTAATATTATTGTTATTATTATTTTAAAGCGTGTATAAAGTGTAAACAGTGTGAGAGGAAACAGCTGTTGGATCTTTCAAATTAAAAGCTTCTGTTTCTATGCCCTGAGTTGAGTCTGCAGGCAGACCTCTCATTTGATTGGTGGAACCTGTCATATGTCGTAACACCACATTGAAGACTCAGTTCAGGGCAGAAAACACATTTCTAAAATCTACAGAATAAATAACTGTTTCCCAGAATGCCGTCTGGTGGAAGCGTCCTGCAGTCTGTTCGGTCACATGACTCTGCAGTCAGCAGTGATTGGTGCTTTTTATTGAAGCTCTAGTGTGATGATTTTGTGGGGGCGGGGCTTCTGTCATATAGAGCTGTGATGTCATCAGTAATCTCTGTGATTCTCTACAGTAATAAAACATGCTGACATCATCTCTGTGTTTGTGACATCACTTTTACTGAGGGGATTTTATTGTGAAAGTTTCCAGTTTAACTTTAACTGGGGGGATTTTATTCTGAAAGTTTCCAGTTTAACTTGAATTGAGGGGATTTTATTCTGAAAGTTTCCAGGTTCACTTTAACTGAGGGGATTTTATTCTGAAAATTTCCAGTTTAACATGAGCTGACACACACACACGTACACAAACACACACACACACACACACACACAGAGATAACACACTGATAAACTTCCTGTTTACTGCAGCTGATGAGGTCACACCCACCAGCAGGAGGACACTGATAGACAGAGCTGTGACATCACTATGACATCACTGAACACGCCAATATCTCAGGGTCAGAGTAACTTACATGTACTGAGGGTACTTTTACTACACTGTACTTTATGGTACTTTATATGTGAAGTACTACTGCTAATATACTGCACTACATTTATCTGACAGCTGCCGTTACTGTTACTTCTATTGATTACTGACGGGGTCTACCAGGTCCTGGACCAGGGGGGGCCCTTGGTTCAGAGGGTTTGGACCTGGTCAGACTCTGACAGACTGTTTACCTGCAGCTGTCAGTCAAACACGTTCAGGTGAGTCTGGAGGTCAAAGATCTTCAACACAGACGGATGATCCACACGTGACGAACGGCTGTTACTGAGAATCATCAGCTGACCCCAGAACAGTTTACTGAACTCTGTCCACAGATCAGTTTATGATCCGCAGGAGCCTCCGGTTAGTGGAGACGAGTCCAAATCTGGTCTTCATCTGGTCAACAAGTCTCAAGTCCACCGAGTCAACGTGCAGGTCCAGTTTCAGGTGAGACAAGTCCAAGGCTGCAGTCCTTTCCTAACCACTTCTCCTTGACTTTGCAGAGTTTCATTCACTTCACTTCCCAGAATTCATATTCATTCATTCATTGCACATCTTATTCCTCTGTGGTGTTGTGCTGAGGTGAAGGCAGAGGGCGCCGCCTGCTGGTGACTCACTAACCGACATGTTGGAGTCATCTATTATTATACATTATTACACGGCTATGTTGAATACTCAATTCTGATTGGTTAATCACGGTGTTCTAAGGTCTGTTATTTCTTTATAACAGACCGTTACTATGGGCGCAGTTCTGATGTCAGACTCTGGAGGACCGCTTTTGTGTCAAATTATTGATTTCTTCAGTAAGTAGACGTGTAATAAGTGGGATAAGTTACAGCGAGCCGGTCATTATTGTTTATTGTATAATGATGATTGGCTCGCTGTACATTATCCCTTACTTATCTAGCATACACTCAGTGGCCACTTTATTAGGTACCTGTACAATCTAATGCAGCTCAGTACATCAGCTCTAACAGATGTTAAAGGGACTGTTTGTAACTTCTTACACGTATAAATCCATCCGGGTCGGTGTGCCATGCGCGCTAGCGTGTGGCTATTCAAACTCCAACACAAACTACACGGAAGCACCAAAACTGCAAAGTTATATCTAGTGAAGCCCGTCTCTTAAACAGTGTTGGCCGCGGTCGGAGGACGTGGGGGAGACCGTAGCTTTGGTCTCCAGGGCCGGAGTCTCTGCTTTACTCTGCTCCTCTGCTTGCCTTCACTCACACGCCGCGGTCGTTCGCGCTATTTCGCGCTATTTCGCTCCACTCTCACGTTTATGCGCGTACACTCCACACTGCAGTAGAGTTAGTTTAGCTCTGAGAAAATCTAGTGGATGTACAATGGACGTTTGTGCATAAATAAATGCTGCAGCTCCTCCAGACCGACAGAGGTTTCCCGTGTCTTGTGAAGTGACAGGGCTCCGCAGCGAGAAACGTTATCGTCTCCGACCAGGTGCCGGTGTCTCTCCTGTTCCCTCCGGCCGCGGTCGGGAGGCTGAAGCAGGAAAAGCCAACACTAGAATCAGCAGTGACTCATGGAGAGACCTTCGTCTGGTCAGCTAACATTACTGCCAAGCAGCTGAAATATAGAGTGATATTGTGGTTTTAGCTGACGTGTGTCGCCTCACTGTTTTGAGCGATGCTCGTTCATGTGTATGTAGAGTGACTTTCGTTGACTTAACGGCCACAGGTGTCGCTGTTAACAAGCATTTCTGATTCTTACAAACAGTCCCTTTAACAGACTGATGGGATTATTTGTTTGTTTTATGTGTTAGGTATTTATTTTATGGTTTATGTAAACTGATCTGAGATGTGACTAAAATGACTTTTTTATTTCAGCTTAATGAAGAAACATCTATCTGTACCTTTCAGTTCCATTGAAGGGTTAACTGAGACCCAGAATGTTGTTTGAGCTCCATATTTGTGTCTTGTAGTCTCGGATTGTGTCACAGTTTGATTCCAAAGTTAAGACAGAACTTCCATTCACAAATCGATCATTTCCATTCGGCTACACAGCAGGCAGTGAATGGCGGGAACCTCAGGCAGCCCTGTGACTGTATTATTAAAACTTTGAATTCTGTCAAACTGAATCGATAAGTATTGTGCTATTTTAGTGCCGAATTTACCAGAAGCCTATGGGGACTGTAAATGTCTGCTGATATGATCATTAGTTGTGTGTAGAGTAGATTATGATGCAAGATTATATAAAAATCAGTGATTTTTCAATGGAGTTCAACATGCGCTACGAAAACGTTACTTATCTCAGTTATTCTTCAATGAAACAAACCAGAGATGAATAGACTGATACTATACATTCATGACTCAGAGTGGAATTAAAAAAAAATACTGATTATAATCATAAAACACGAGTTTTATTCGTTAGAAACCGCTCACTCTCCATCCTGTTAGATACACGGCTCACATGCAGCATGTTCTGATGTAATGTGTTGATCACGAACGAGCCGGTTCAAAGAGCCGGCTCTTTTAAGTGAACGATAAGAGCCGGCTCCCGTCCGAGAGCCGTTTTTTTATTTTTATTTTTTATTAATGTGTGAAAAATGAAAATTGTGATAAACGTTATAAAAATATAAAAAAAATTATCTGTAAAATATGTGAAGAAAATAGTGAAAGATTTAAGGAAAAGTAATTGTTAAATATGTGAATTAGCAGAATAGCAGACAAGATGAGTAACAGTCAGAAAACGAAGCAGCACGTAAAATTATGATATTCTGGAAATTATTACTTATTATTATTAAAGTAAAAAATGTGACAAATATTAGAAAAGTATCCAAAATTATTTGTAAAACATGTGAAAAAATGTCTGAAAATTATGTGATAAACGTTAGAAAAATATCCCAAAATTATCTGTAAAATATGTGAAGAAAATAGTGAAAAATGTCAGAAAAATATTAGAAAAATGTCCAAAAAGTATTTGTTAAATATGTGAAGAAACTAGTGAAAAATATTAGAAAAATATCTAAAATTATTTGTAAAATATGTGAAAGAAATAGTGAAAAATATCAGAAAAATGTTAGAAAAATGTCCAAAAAGTATTTGTAAAATATGTGAAAAATGTCTGAAAATTATGTGATAAACGTTAGAAAAATATCCCAAAATTATCTGTAAAATATGTGAAGAAAATAGTGAAAAATGTCAGAAAAATATTAGAGAAATGTCCAAAAAGTATTTATTAAATATGTGAAGAAACTAGTGAAAAATATTAGAAAAATATCCAAAATTATCTGTAAAATATGTGAAGAAAATAGTGAAAAATGTCAGAAAAATATTAGAGAAATGTCCAAAAAGTATTTGTAAAATATGTGAAAAAAATAGTGAAAAATATTAGAAAAATATCCCAAAATTATCTGTAAAATATGTGAAGAAACTAGTGAAAAATGTCAGAAAAATATTGGAAAAATGTCCAGAGTTTTAATAAAATATGTGAAAAAATAGTGAAAAATGTCAGAAAATATTAGAAAAATGTCCAAAAAGTACTTGCAAAATATGTGAAACAAATAGTGAAAAATATGTGAAAAATATCCAAAATTATTTTTTTAAATATATGTGGGAATAGTGAAAAATGTCAGAAAAATATTAGAAAAATATCCCAAAATTATTTGTAAAATAAGTGAAAAATGTCTGAAAATTGTGATAAACGTTAGAAAAATATGCAAAAATTATCTGTAAAATATGTGAAGAAAATAGTGAAAAATGTCAGAAAAATATTAGAAAAATGTCCAAAAAGTATTTGTAAAATATGTGAAAAAAATAGTGAAAAATATTAGAAAAATATCCCCAAATTATCTGTAAAATATGTGAAGTAGCTAGTGAAAAATGTCAGAAAAATATTAGAAAAATGTCCAAAAAGTTTTTATAAAATATGTGAAAAAATAGTGAAAAATGTCAGAAAATATTAGAAAAATGTCCAAAAAGTATTTGTAAAATATGTGAAATAGCAGAATAGCAGACAAGATGAGTGACAGTCGGAAACGAAGCAGCATGTAAAATTATGATATTCAGGAAATTCTAAGGTTTAGTATAATTATATTAAATAATTTAATTGATATATGTGCACACACACTAATCATAGGTCAAAACAGCTAAAGCTAAATTTGGCTGAATTATAAAAGGCAGAAGTGGTAAAACAAATAGCCGTTTGGGAGCCGAAAGAGCCGGAGATATATATTTTTTCATAGAACTTTATTCCAATGCCTTATATTGCTGGGCAAGATAATGATACTTATCATCAAAACGATATAACAATGTCTATCGTATATATTTTTCTAAATTGTTTCTATCACGATATAAATTAGAACTGTATTTAAATAACTAATTTAGTGGGTGGCATTCAATTTGATCTTGTCTCTGGAATCACAAGTTAGTCAATACTTGTGTAAAATGTAGTTATTCTCAGGTTGGGGGTGAGTTTGAAGGATCTGAGAGCAGCTGAATTGTCATTCAGTGTGTTGTTAGAAATCTGTCCCTTCACTTGGTGGTCTTGCTCTTCTTTGGTGAGCTGAGCTAAATGATCTGGCTCACTAAAAAGAGCCGGAATTCCCATCACTAATGTTGTCAAGCTTCACGACACCTCGCGATATTTAGGCACAATTTATGGGATTTTAGTCCGCCAGCCAATCAGATTCGATGCGCAGCAGCTCAACCAATCACAGAGCGGAGAGGATCCGGACGCTCCGCCGCCTGCTGCCGCTAAGCAGCCGCAACGTCCCATCCACTCTGCCGGGCGACCTGCCGCTCTGCCGCTCCGTGCCGCGCCGCGCCGCTCCGTTAGGCTCGTTCCAGCAGCGGTTGCTAGCCGACGGGCTGCCGCTGCTCTCCGGTTGGGATGTGACGGAGCTGCGGCGGAGAGAACCGACTCATTCTCACCGAGGGCCGAACCGGAACCAGCAGCACCGTTACGTGACCGTTACGGGTTGAACCGTAAGTGTTCGGTCTGGAAACGATCTTCGTGATTTGACCGGAAAACGGAGTGTGTATGTGTGTTTGTGTGTGTGCGTGCGTGTGCGTGAGTGTGTATGCGTGAGTGTGTATGCGTGTGTGTATGCGTGTGTGTATGCGTGTGTGTGTGTGTGTGTGTGTGTGTGTGTGTAGAATACCGGGATAAAGCCGGTAAAGCTGACAGACGCGGTGACGCTGCTGCGGTGACAGCAGAGAACCAGAGAGGAGAAGAGGCCTCTATATTTACTGATGCTCCTCTTCATCCTCCTCTCTCTCTCCTCTCCTCTTCTCTCTCTCTCCTCCTCCTCCTCCTCCTCCTCCTCCTCCTCCTCCTCCTGTTCTTCATCCTCTTCCTCTCTCTCCTCCTCCTCTTCTTCCTCCTCTTCCTCCTCCTCCTTCCTCCTCCTCATCCTCCTCTTCCTCCTAGTCCTTCTCTTTATCCTCCTCTCTCTCCTCTCCTCATCCTCTTCTTCCTCATCCTCTTCTTCCTCTTCTACATCCTCCTCTTCCTCCTCCTCCTCTCTCTCTCCTCCTAGTCCTCCTCTTCATCCTCTTATCCCTCTTTTCTCTCTCTTCCTCTCTATCCTCCTCTTTCTCTCCTCCTTCTTTATCCTCCTCCTCTCCCTCCTCCTCCTCTTCCTCCTCCTCCTCCTCCTCCTATCCCTCCTTTCTCTCTCCTCTCCCTGCTCCTCCTCTTCTTCATCCTCCTCTTCCTCATCTCCCTCTTCCTTCTCCTATCCCTCCTTTCTCTCTCCTCCTCTTCTTCATCCTCCTCTTCCTCCTCCTCTTCTAAATCTTCTTCCTCCTCCTCTTCCTCCTCCTCCTCCCTCTCTCCTCCTCGTCCTCTTCTTCCTCTTCCTCCTCCTCTCTCCTCCTCTTCTTCATCCTCTTCCTCCTCCTCTTCTTCATCCTGCTCCTCCTCTTCCTCCTCTTCTTCCTCCTTTTCTTTCTCCTCCTCTTCCTCCTCCTCTCTCTCTCCTCCTCTCCTCCTCGTCCTCCTCTCTCTCCTCCTCCTCTTCCTCATCCTCCTCCTTCTCTTCCTCCTCTCTCTCCTCCTCCTCTTCTTCATCCTGCTCCTCCTCTTCCTCCTCTTGTTCTTCCTTCTTTTCTTCCTCCTCTTACTCCTCTCTCTCTCCTCCTCCTCTCTCTTCTCCTCTTCCTCCACCTCCTCCTCCTTTCTCTCTCCTCCGCTTCCTCCTCCTCCTCCTCCTCCTCTCTTACTCGTCCTCCTCCTCCCTCTCTCCTCCTCGTCCTCTTCTTCATCCTCCTCCTCGTCCTCCTCCTCCTCTTCTTCATTTTCTTCCTCTTCCTCCTCCTCCTCTCTCCTCCTCTTCTTCATCCTCCTCCTCTTCATCCCCCTATACCTCCATCTTCATCATCTTCATCAGACTCTAATATCCCCAAATAAATATCTAGAATACAGTTTTAACTTTAATTTTGTTTTATATTTTATTCAGTTGTATTATATAAATATATTACATATACATTATAATGTACATTTTATTTAACCGTTTAGTTTACTTATAATTATTTTATTTTTTATTTAACCGTTTACTTTATTTATATTTAATATATTTTATTTAACCGTTTACTTTATTTATATTTATTTTACTACTAGTACTTTTTTACTGTATATGTCTAGGGCTGCAACTAACCATCATTTTCATTGTTGATTAATCTGTTGATTATTTTCTCGATTAATCGATTATTTGGTTTGGTCTATCCATTGGTCTATTCATTTCATATATTTTTATTTAACTGTTTACTTTATTTATATTTAATATATTTTTATTTAACCGTTTACTTTATTTATATTTAATATATTTTTATTTAACCGTTTACTTTATTTCTATTTCTATTTATTTTTTATTTTACCGTTTACTTTATTTCTATTTATTTTTTATTTAACCGTTTACTTTATTTTATATTCCTTTTTATTCAACCGTTTACTTCATTTACATTTATTTTATTTTTTTATTTAACCGTTTACTTTATTTTATATTACTTTTTATTCAACCGTTTACTTCATTTATATTTATTTTATTTTTTTATTTAACCGTTTACTTTATTTACATTTATTTTATTTTTTTTATTTAACCGTTTACTTTATTTATATTTATTTCATATTATTTTATGTTATTTTGATCTGACCATGTTTTTTTATTTTGAAGGACAATCCCGCGTACTTCCGTTCTTCGCAACCATTTAATCCTTTTCCCACAATGCTTTGTGTCCACGTCCGCTGCTTCCTGTTTATTGTGACCGTCTCCGCCGGTAGAACCGAACCGTTTTCTGCCTCCGCGCCGCCGCCGAAGGCTCGGTGAGTAACCGAATCCCGACCCGGTCCACCTCACTGCTCCGGTTCGCGGGTTTTTAATCCGCTGGCTGCTCTTTTATTCTGACAGTTTTAGTTTGAAGGAGGAGAGAGAGAACCGTCCGGAGCTTCCTCATCATCACTGAACCTGAGCTCCGGCCGAGCCCCGGAACTCCACTCACAAAACACGCTATTTGAGCCCTCCCTGCTCTACCACAAACACAACATGGTTAATAACACCATATGAGACATTTTACCAAACAAAATAACCTATTAATAAATTCGGCTATAAAAAAAAACAAGAAAAATAAGTAAAAATTAGTAAAATATCATGTTTTGTTAATGGATGCGCTGTCTGCAGCCGCCCTCCTCCGCGGGATGCGAGCTGGGCATTAATGAGCATATATGTCATATATATGAGCAAATATCTCACATATATGTTGAAATTAGATATTAGTGAAGTGCTGCAGGTTTTATTGAATGCATGCTGGACTGAACCGGGTCAGAACCGGTTCGTCTCTGTGTCACCTCGGCAGAGATCCCGGCCGGATGGGAGACACTGAAAATGACCGTTTTTTTGAACGGAGTTCGGCGAGGCGGTCTGGCTCGGTTCATGTCGCAGAGCGCCCTGATGTTGGTATGAACATCTGGGGAGCTCACGTGACGTCACGAAGCTCATATTCACCCTTTTATTAATCTGAAGATTTCTCTCAGGAGGTCAAAGGTCACCTGTCTTTATTATTATTGACAGTGACATCACTGACCTTATATGTTCAATAATAATTCATATAACATATCCAGTGATTCTGACTTTTACATTTGTTCTTCATGAATCTCTAAATGTCCAAATAAGGTATAAAAGCACATTATTTTATTATTATATTATATAACAGGTGATTAGTTTCCTGTAAATTGATTGATCAATTAACGGGCTGAACGATTTCAATATTAGCTCTGATATGATGATGGTGATGAGACAGAAACACAATATTCTTTCCTTGTATATTTATTTATATTTATTAATTTGTGACATCACTGACCTTATATGTTCAGTGTGTTTTCTGAATGTCTAATAATTCATATAACAGTGATTCTGACTTTTTTTTGACCGGTCTCGGCAGATGGTCGCCCACCCAGAGCCCAGTTCTGCTCCAGCTTTCTTCCCACTAAACAGAGAGTTTTTCCTGGCCACAGCGCGTTTGGTGGATCTTGTTGGGTCTCTAAACTATGGTGTACGGTCTAAGACCTGCACTATATATAAAGCGTCTCAAGATAACTTCTGTTATGATTTGACGCTATACAAAAATAAATTGAATTGAATTGAATTGAATTTTGCATTTGTTCTTCATGAATCTCTAAATGTCCAAATAAGGTATAAAAACACAGATTATTTTATTATTATATTATTTAACAGGTGATTAGTTTCCTGTGAATTGACTGATCAATTAACGGGCTGAATGATTTCAATAATAGCTCTGATATGATGATGAGACAGAAACACAATATTCTTTCCTTGTACATTAATTTTTATTTATTAATTTATTTATATATATAATATTCTGAGTGTAGCTGGCACACAGACGGGTGGCAGGTTCTGTAGACGTTGTTCTGTAAATGGAGTCAACAGAATATTGATCGGTGATCGGTAATCAATCAGTGCTTCTACGTGTTAGTTACAGATATTAAAGTGAAAATCATTTATATCAATATATAAACTTCTTTATACTATTATACGTCTTTATACTACTATATACTATTAGCTCATTAAGTATTAGCTGATTAATATATTCATATTATATCTGATTAATATAATATCACAATATACCTGTAGTAAAACTATCATTATAATATATATCACAATATATATATATATACATATATATATATATACAGTATCATAATATACCTGTAATACAACTACCACTGTCCCCTAGTGATTGTCCCGTATTGATCTTCCCTTAGTGATCGTCCCGTAGTGATCGTCCATATTGATCGTCCCGTAGTAATCGTGCCATATTGATCGTCCCGTAGTGATCGTCCCGTAGTGATCGTCCCGTAGTGGTCATCCCATATTGATCATCCCGTAGTGATTGTACCGTATTGATCGTCCCGTAGTGATCGACTCGTATTGGTCGTCCCTCAGTGATCGTCCATATTGATCGTCCCGTAGTGATCGACCCGTATTGGTCGTCCCTCAGTGATCGTCCCGTATTGATTGTCCCGTATTGATCGTCCCGTAATGATTGTCCTGTATTGATCGTCCCGTAGTGATCGTCCTGTATTGATCGTCCTGTATTGATCGTCCCGTAGTGATCGTCCCGTATTGAGCGTCCCGTATTGATCGTCCCGTAGTGATCGTCCCGTAGTGATCGACCCGTATTGGTTGTCCCGCAGTGATCGTCCCGTGTTGATTGTCCTGTATTGATCGTCCCGTAGTGATCGTCCTGTATTGATCGTCCCGTAGTGATCGTCCCGTATTGAGCGTCCCGTATTGATCGTCCCGTAGTGATCGTCCCGTAGTGATCGACCCGTATTGGTTGTCCCGCAGTGATCGTCCCGTGTTGATCGTCCCGTATTGATCGTCCCGTATTGATCATCTCATAGTGATCGTCCTGTAGTGATCGTCCTGTAGTGATCGTCCTGTAGTGATCGTCTCGTAGTGATCGTCCTGTAGTGATCGTCCTGTATTGATCATCTTGTAGTGATCGTCCTGTATTGATCATCCTGTAGTGATCTGCTAATGAACTGATAACAACAACATCTGTATATTTATAAATCTGAGACCTGTGAGGGCACATGCTAACATCTTCGTCTTCCTCGTCTTCCTCCACCCCACCCCCCAGGGCTGTAGTTGCTCCTCTCCCCCCCCCCCCCCCCCCCTCCCCAGGGCTGTAGCTGCTCCTCTTCCTCCCCCTCTTCAGGGCGGTAGCTGCTCCTCCTCCTCCCCCTCCCCAGGGCAGTAGCTGCTCCTCTTCCTCCTCCCCGCCCGGCCTCCTTCAATTCAGGATGGAGGACTCGGAGACGGAGCTGGCGGTGTCGGAGTCGGACACCCTGGGTGCAGACTTCATCACGGTGGAGCTGGACACGCAGCCCATCGAGTACGTGGTGAAGTGGGCGGAGGTCGGCTCCAAGTTCACCATCTCCTGCGTGAAAAAGGACTCGGATGACCCGTCGGACCTGACGGCCGAGCAGCTGAAGATCGAGACGGATGAGGCCTTCTTCGCTCCATACGAGGAGGTGTACCCCTGCGAGGTGACGGAGCAGAGCGTGGAGATAAAGACAGACTCTGATGAAGACGAGGAGGACACCGAGGAGGAGCAGGAGGTGCTGGTGGAGGCGGGGAGCAGCCAGCTGGACGGTGACGTGGACTCGGACCAGGCCGACTACGAGCCGACCGAGCGGCAGTACCGTTGCAGCTACTGTGGGAAGTGTTACAGCCACGCCTCCAGCCTCTACCGCCACCAGCAGACGCACACCGGGAAGAGCGTAGGGGGGCTGCCGCCCACCAAACGGGCGCTGGAGCCGACGCATCAGGAGGCACGCTATACCTGCCCCCACTGTGGGATGAGCTTCAAAGGCAGCAGGTGGGTAGAAGCACAAACTCATGACTGAACCATCGATAACGAATCAGTTATTTAGAATTATATTTCACAACATACACAAACATTTACTAACTTTTCTTTAATGATGACGTCCTTGTTATTTCCTCGTTGTGTCCGCGTTGTACCCTCGTCTTGTCTTTGTTGTTTCGTCGTCATTTCCTCGTCGTTTCCTCGTTGTGTCCTTGTCGTGTCCTTGTCGTTTCCTCATTGTGTCCTTGTCATGTCCTGGTTGTTTGCTGGTTGTTTCCTGCTTGTTTCCTGGTTGTGTCCTCGTTTCCTTGTTGTTTCCTCGTTGTGTCTTCGTCGTTTCCTCGTCGTTTCCTGGTTGTTTCCTGCTTGTTTCCTGGTTGTTTCCTCGTTGTTTCCTCGTTGTGTCCTCACTCTGCTCGCGGTGTGTTTGTGTTTCCTGTCAGGATGCTGGGGAGTCACCTGAGGCTGCACGGGAAGCGGCGGATCCACCCGTGTAACATCTGTGGGAAGGAGTTCAACCACAGCTCCAGCCTGTCACGCCACCGCCTCATCCACAAGAAAGGAAAAGGCGACTCCAAGGATGCCGCCGTCGGCCCTAACGCGGGCGCCCTGCGCCGCTCGCTGAAGGCCGGCGGCAAGAACAAGAAGACCAAGAGGCAGCAGCAGAGGCAGAAGCAGCAGCAGCAGCAGCAACAGCAGCAGCAGCAGCAGGAGCAGCAGCACGTGGCGACCGCCATCATTCAGAGTCATGGCGGCGATAAGTTCTATGCCTGTCCGCAGTGCGACATGAGCTTCAGGACGTCCACGCAGCTGTCCAAACACCAGGTGACCCACGTCAAGGAGCTGCTGGACAACTACACGCCCGGCAAGGAGAACCTCGGCGAGACCTCGTCAGACCTCAAGATCCGGCTCAAGCTCTGCTCCCGAGACAAGCCAAACTTCTACACTCTCTGCAAGAAGAACCGCCGCCGCCGGGCGGGGCGGGCCGCCAAACGGGTCTCTGCCCCCTCCGAGGAGGAGGATGGGGGCGGAGCCGTTCGCCACATCTGCACGCAGTGCGGGAAGCGGTTCAGCCACGCTTCAAGCCTGGCAAGGCACCAGCAGACCCACAGGGCGGGGGACGGCGGCGGCCGGGGGAAGTTGCAACAGCACCACCAGCAGAAGCAGCTCCACGTCAAGACTGAACTCCCTGCCGCCAAGACCAAGACCTACACTTGCGCCGCCTGCAACAAGACCTTCATGCACTCGTCCAGCTTCTCCCGCCACAAGAAGGCCCACCTGGAGGAGGAGCAGCGGGCCCGGGTCACCACTGCCAAGCGCCGGAAGAGAGTCGTCTTAGACGAGACCGCTCCGCTGGAGTCTGACTCCGAGTGACGTCCCCCGGCTTTGGACTGGGGTCTGGACCTGTTCTGGGTTGGCTCTGAATCAGCACTTACTGGTTCTGAACTGGTTTGGGGCCAGTTCTGGAAAAGTTCTAATTTGGAAAAGTTCTGGACCAGTTCTCCTCCAGCTCTGGACCAGTTAGGGACAGATTCTGGGCAGGTTTTGGGAACTGGACCCGGTTGATTCTTCTCTGGTGTAGATAGCAGCAGGACATCCATATATGGTCGTATGGCGGGGGGATCTCCACATATGGTCATATCCATATTTGGTCATAACTGGCCGTTAGCTCTTAAGGATGGGATTAGATTTAAAGTGTTACCCTAGCCCCGCCCCTCCTCCACCTGTCCGTCAGGTTGCACACAGACGCTGTTCGCTGTCATTCTGCCCACTTTGCACTCCATTTCCCATCAGCCCCGGGACCTGTCAGTGTGATCGCTGCCTGTCAGGATCATAGAAATAGAGTGAGAGTAGAACGGACGGTCCGTTCCACTCTCACTCTATTCCTACGGTCGGAACTCAGAACGCAGAGCATTATGGGAAACTGAGTCTCCACAGATAAGATTCATAACAACAATAACAGCTGTGGATCCAGTTTATTTACGACTGTACGGAAGTTTATTAACGACAAAAAAACAAACCCCGCCCCTCTGCTCCTCCAATCAGATCACAGCGTCTCTCTGTCGTCATTATAATTAAATTCATTCATTATTATTTATATTAATATTTATTATAATTATTAAAAAAGTGTCAGCTGATAAAAGCTGGAGTTATTTTTGTCGTTACTAAACCTCCATACAGGTCTGATTTTGTGCAGGTCTTATCTGGTTCAGGTCTGATCTGGTGCAGGACTGATCTAGGTGCAGGTCTGATCTGGTTCAGGTCTGATCTGGTTCAGGTCTGATCTGGATCGGCTCGTCTCCAGGTTTGTTTTCTTTCCTCTGTTACATCACTGCTCAGAGTGATTGTGATTGGCTGAAGTTCTTCTTGGTGCAGCGCTCTGATTGGTCAGATTTTTCCTCCACATTAACGTTTGCATGTAGACTATGACCTGCAGCTGGTCGGCCATGTTTGTAGTTTTTTGGCGGTGTTGTGGAGGTCGAAGGGGAAACTGCACTACTTATTTATGAATTTGGAACAATGTTGTAATATATAAATATAAATATTTAAATGTGACTCACGAGTAAAAAACAAAAACCAGAGGGTCGAGCTGCCCTCGTTACCGTAGCAACACCGCCGCCACCTTCATTGTTTAGCGTCGTCATCATCAAGCAGACAGGAAGCGACTCCAGCAGACGTCCAGTTTTTCAAAGTTAAAGCCTCCAGACGAGCTTATTAAAAAGACAAAACAATCCTGTGAAGTAAAATCTGAAATTCAGAAAAACAAAAGAATTGAAATGCAAAACGACGTCTGTCTGAGAAAAATAATAATTGATTTAAAAAAACAAACACAAAGCAGCTGTGTCCTCAAACGTACTTCTGAAGAAATCTGGAATCTAACGTTGTTTTTAATGACCAATTAACAGACATTGAATTATTTAAAGACTCTAACGGACGTCCTGGACCAACCGTGGACCTCCCCAGCTTCACCTCCTGTTCCTCGCGAGCCGTCTGACGGCGGTGGACACTTTGACTTTGTGAATAACATTTTACTGTGTGATTGGATTTGACTTAATTTAATGGTGACTATTGTGTGTGTAGGAGGCAGACCGTCACTACGAAGCTCCCGTAGCAAATACAAAGAAGTTCCTCCTCCTCCTCCTCGTCCTGCCCTTCATCCTTCTCCTCCTCTTCCTCCTCATCCTCCTCCTCCTCCTGCCCTTCATCCTCCTGCTAGTCTTCCTGCCCTTCATTCTTCTCCTCCTCTCCTCTCCTCTCCTCTCTTCTTCTTCCTCCTCCTCCTCATCCTGCTGCTGCTCCTCCTCCTCCTCCTCCTCTCCTCTTCATCCTATTCCTGCTCCTGCTCCTGCTCCTCCTCCTCCTGCCCTTCATCCTTTTCCTCCTCCTCCTCTCCTCCTCCTCTCCTCTCCTCTTCATCCTATTCCTATTCCTGCTCCTGCTCCTGCTCCTCCTCCTGCACTTCATCCTCCTGGTTTCTGTTGTTTCAGTTTCGGGCCTTAAAGCTGCCGTTCTCCTCTTTTCCTCCCAGCTGTTTGCATCTGGATCCACGTTGTGTTTGTTTCTCTTCGGTTGGTGGTTTTCAGCTTCAGCTGCAGATAGAAGGTCGTTCATCGTTGTATCGTGTTTGCCAATAGAATAAAAACCCAGTTGACATGTTTTGTCTTGCGTTTTGTAATAAACCTTTAAAAGAAGTTTCCTCCGTGTGCCTTCACTCAGTCAACCTGCTTCACATCTATATGGAAGTCCAGCTCTGCCAGTTAGTATGTCAAAAAAGGTCGAGGTATAGTATGTCGAAATATTTTACCAAAAAAAGTCATAGAATAACATGTCGAAAAATATGATAGAGTATACGATAATATTTTATGATTTTGTTTGACACACTATACTATGACTTTTTAATGAAATATGATTTTTTTTTTACATGTTATACTATTAATTTTTTTTCAACAGACTATGACTTTTACTGTTTTGTACTCTTTCTTTGAATTTTAATATTATGACTTGTGGAATAGCTCAGGGCGGTAGATATCTGCTTTGTATACTGGAGGTTGTGAGTTCGATCCTTATGCGACACAGTGAGTTTTGAGGACTAACTTCAAATGAAGAAGTCAAATACAAAAAGAAAATACTTCCATGTATCTGGTCAGATAGCTCAGTGTGGTAGATATCTGGTTGGAGTACTGGAGGTTGTGGGTTTGATCCTTATGTGGCACAGTCTGTTGTCAGGTCTAACTTCTAATGACGAAGTCAAATAAACCAAGAGAACAGACCAGAGTGCGTGTGGCATTGGTGGCTTGGTTGCTAAGTTCGAACCCCGCTCTGCCGCAGCCAGAACCGGGGTTCGATCCCCACCCTCACATCGATACCCGGTGCCCGACAGTGGAGTGAGACGAGCGTCTCCTCCCAGGAGGTAACTCCTGGGAGGAGACGCTCGTCTCACTCCACTGTCGGGCCCTGTGCATTGATGTGAGTGGGGATCGAACCCCGCTCTGCCGCAGCCAGAACCGGGAACTTAGCAACCAAGCCAACAATACCACACGCACTCTGGTCTGTTCTCTTGGTATATTTGACTTCGTCATTAGAAGTTAGACCTGAAAACAGACTGTGCCACATAAGGATCGAACCCACAACCTCCAGTACTCCAACCAGTTGACTACCACAATGAGCTATCTGACCGTTTACCCTTATGTAGAGTTTCTTTTTGTATTTGACTTCTTCATTTGAAGTTAGCCCTCAAAACTCACTGTGTCACATAAGGATCGAACTCACAACCTCCAGTATTCCTAGAATATATGTACTGCACTGAACTACTTCACAAGTCCTAACATATCATGTCAAAAGAAGATTACAAAACAGTCATAGTTGTATGTTGAAAAAAAAGTCGTAGTATAGCATGTCAAAAAATGTCACAAAAAAAAAGATTTATTTCGACATACAATGGACATATTTCGACATATGACTTTTTTTTCATTAACTTTTTCGAAATGCTATACTTTTTTTCATGAAATTTTTCGACATACTATATCATGACTTTTTTCCTGAAATTTTTCGACCTATACTATGACTTCTTTTTCATTAAATTTTTCGAAATGCTATACTAGGACTTTCTTTTCATGAAATTTTTCGACATACTATATTATGACTTTTTCATGAAATTTTTCGACATACTTTTTTTCATGAAATTTTTTGACATACTAAACCATGACTTTCTTTTCATGAACTTTTTCGACAAACTAAACTATGACTTTTTTTCATGAACTTTTTCGACATTCAATACTATGACTTTTTTTCATGAACTTTTTCGACATACTAAATTATGACTTTTTTCATGAACTTTTTCGACATACTAAACCATGACTTTCTTTTCATGAAATTTTTCGACAAACTAAACTATGACTTTTTTTCATGACATTTTTCAACATACTATATTGTGACTTTTTTCATGAAATTTTTCGACATACTAAATTATGACTTTTTCATGAACTTTTTCGACATACTAAACCATGACTTTCTTTTCATGAAATTTTTCGACAAACTAAACTATGACTTTCTTTTCATGAACTTTTTCGACATACTAAACCATGACTTTCTTTTCATGAAATTTTTCGACAAACTAAACTATGACTTTTTTTCATGAAATTTTTCGACATACTATATTATGATTTTTTTCATGAAATTTTTCGACAAACTAAACTATGGCTTTTTTTCATGAACTTTTTCGACATTCAATACTATGACTTTTTTTCATGAACTTTTTCGACATTCAATACTATGACTTTTTTCATGAACTTTTTCGACATTCAATAATATGACTTTTTTCATGAACTTTTTCGACATTCAATAATATGACTTTTTTCATGAAATTTTTCGACATACTAAACCATGACTTTCTTTTCATGAACTTTTTCGACATACTAAACTATGACTTTTTTTCATGAAATTTTTCGACATACTAAATTATGACTTTATTCATGAACTTTTTCGACATACTAAACCATAACTTTCTTTTCATGAAATTTTTCGACAAACTAAACTATGGCTTTTTTTCATGAACTTTTTCGACATTCAATACTATGACTTTTTTCATGAACTTTTTCGACATTCAATAATATGACTTTTTTTCATGAACTTTTTCGACATTCAATACTATGACTTTTTTTCATGAACTTTTTCGACATACTAAATTATGACTTTTTTCATGAACTTTTTCGACATTCAATACTATGACTTTTTTTCATGAACTTTTTCGACATTCAATACTATGACTTTTTTTCATGAACTTTTTCGACATACTAAATTATGACTTTTTTCATGAACTTTTTCGACATACTAAACCATGACTTTCTTTTCATGAACTTTTTCGACAAACTAAACTATGACTTTTTTTCATGACATTTTTCAACATACTATATGACTTTTTTCATGAAATTTTACGACATACTTTTTTTCATGAAATTTTTCGACATACTAAATTATGACTTTTTTCATGAACTTTTTCGACATACTAAATTATGACTTTTTTCATGAACTTTTTCGACATACTAAACTATGACTTTCTTTTCATGAAATTTTTCGACAAACTAAACTATGACTTTTTTCATGAAATTTTTCGACATACTTTTTTTCATTAAATTTTTCGACATTCAATACTATGACTTTTTTTCATGAACTTTTTCGACATACTAAATTATGACTTTTTTCATGAACTTTTTCGACATTCAATACTATGACTTTTTTTCATGAACTTTTTCGACATTCAATACTATGACTTTTTTTCATGAACTTTTTCGACATACTAAATTATGACTTTTTTCATGAACTTTTTCGACATACTAAACCATGACTTTCTTTTCATGAAATTTTTCGACAAACTAAACTGACTTTTTTTCATGAAATTTTTCGACATACTATATTATGACTTTTTTCATGAAATTTTTCGACATACTTTTTTTCATGAACTTTTTCGACAAACTAAACTATGACTTTTTTCATGAAATTTTTCGACATACTTTTTTTCATGAACTTTTTCGACATACTTAAACCATGACTTTCTTTTCATGAACTTTTTCGACATTCAATACTATGACTTTTTTTCATGAACTTTTTCGACATACTAAATTATGACTTTTTCATGAACTTTTTCGACATTCAATACTATGACTTTTTTTCATGAACTTTTTCGACATTCAATACTATGACTTTTTTTCATGAACTTTTTCGACATACTAAATTATGACTTTTTTCATGAAATTTTTCGACAAACTAAACTATGACTTTTTTCATGAAATTTTTCGACATACTTTTTTTCATTAAATTTTTCGACATTCAATACTATGACTTTCTTTTCATGAAATTTTTCGACAAACTAAACTATGACTTTTTTTCATGAAATTTTTCGACATATTATATTATGACTTTTTTCATGAAATTTTTCGACATACTTTTTTTCATGAACTTTTTCGACAAACTAAACTATGACTTTTTTCATGAAATTTTTCGACATACTTTTTTTCATGAACTTTTTCGACATACTTAAACCATGACTTTCTTTTCATGAACTTTTTCGACATTCAATACTATGACTTTTTTTCATGAACTTTTTCGACATTCAATACTATGACTTTTTTTCATGAACTTTTTCGACATACTAAATTATGACTTTTTTCATGAACTTTTTCGACATTCAATACTATGACTTTTTTTCATGAACATTTTCGACATTCAATACTATGACTTTTTTTCATGAACTTTTTCGACATACTAAATTATGACTTTTTTCATGAACTTTTTCGACATACTAAACCATGACTTTCTTTTCATGAAATTTTTCGACAAACTAAACTATGACTTTTTTCATGAAATTTTTCAACATACTTTTTTTCATGAAATTTTTTGACATACTAAACTATGACTTTTTTTCACGAACTTTTTCGACATACTAAATTATGACTTTTTTCATGAACTTTTTCGACATACTAAACCATGACTTTCTTTTCATGAAATTTTTCGACATTCAATACTATGACTTTTTTTCATGAAATTTTTCGACATACTATATTATGACTTTTTTCATGAAATTTTTCGACATACTATATTATGACTTTTTTCATGAAATTTTTCGACATACTAAATTATGACTTTTTTCATGAACTTTTTCGACATACTAAACCATGACTTTCTTTTCATGAAATTTTTCGACAAACTAAGCTATGACTTTTTTTCATGAAATTTTTCGACATACTATATTATGATTTTTTTCATGAAATTTTTCGACATACTTTTTTTCATGAACTTTTTCGACATACTTAAACCATGACTTTCTTTTCATGAACTTTTTCGACATTCAATACTATGACTTTTTTTCATGAACTTTTTCGACATACTAAATTATGACTTTTTTCATGAACTTTTTCGACATTCAATACTATGACTTTTTTTCATGAACTTTTTCGACATACTAAATTATGACTTTTTTCATGAACTTTTTCGACATTCAATACTATGACTTTTTTTCATGAACTTTTTCGACATTCAATACTATGACTTTTTTTCATGAACTTTTTCGACATACTAAATTATGACTTTTTTCATGAACTTTTTCGACATACTAAACCATGACTTTCTTTTCATGAAATTTTTCGACATTCAATACTATGACTTTTTTTCATGAAATTTTTCGACATACTATATTATGACTTTTTTCATGAAATTTTTCGACATACTATATTATGACTTTTTTCATGAAATTTTTCGACATACTTTTTTTCATGAACTTTTTCGACATACTAAATTATGACTTTTTTCATGAACTTTTTCGACATACTAAACCATGACTTTCTTTTCATGAAATTTTTCGACAAACTAAGCTATGACTTTTTTTCATGAAATTTTTCGACATACTATATTATGATTTTTTTCATGAAATTTTTCGACATACTTTTTTTCATGAACTTTTTCGACATACTTAAACCATGACTTTCTTTCATGAACTTTTTCGACATTCAATACTATGACTTTTTTCATGAACTTTTTCGACATACTAAATTATGACTTTTTTCATGAACTTTTTCGACATTCAATACTATGACTTTTTTTCATGAACTTTTTCGACATTCAATACTATGACTTTTTTTCATGAACTTTTTTGACATACTAAATTATGACTTTTTTCATGAACTTTTTCGACATACTAAACCATGACTTTCTTTTCATGAACTTTTTCGACAAACTAAACTATGACTTTTTTTCATGACATTTTTCAACATACTATATGACTTTTTTCATGAAATTTTACGACATACTTTTTTTCATGAAATTTTTCGACATACTAAATTATGACTTTTTTCATGAACTTTTTCGACATACTAAATTATGACTTTTTTCATGAACTTTTTCGACATACTAAACCATGACTTTCTTTTCATGAACTTTTTCGACATTCAATACTATGACTTTTTTTCATGAACTTTTTCGACATACTAAATTATGACTTTTTTCATGAACTTTTTCGACATTCAATACTATGACTTTTTTTCATGAACTTTTTCGACATACTAAATTATGACTTTTTTCATGAACTTTTTCGACATTCAATACTATGACTTTTTTTCATGAACTTTTTCGACATTCAATACTATGACTTTTTTTCATGAACTTTTTCGACATACTAAATTATGACTTTTTTCATGAACTTTTTCGACATACTAAACCATGACTTTCTTTTCATGAAATTTTTCGACATTCAATACTATGACTTTTTTTCATGAAATTTTTCGACATACTATATTATGACTTTTTTCATGAAATTTTTCGACATACTATATTATGACTTTTTTCATGAAATTTTTCGACATACTTTTTTCATGAACTTTTTCGACATACTAAATTATGACTTTTTTCATGAACTTTTTCGACATACTAAACCATGACTTTCTTTTCATGAAATTTTTCGACAAACTAAGCTATGACTTTTTTTCATGAAATTTTTCGACATACTATATTATGATTTTTTTCATGAAATTTTTCGACATACTTTTTTTCATGAACTTTTTCGACATACTTAAACCATGACTTTCTTTTCATGAACTTTTTCGACATTCAATACTATGACTTTTTTTCATGAACTTTTTCGACATACTAAATTATGACTTTTTTCATGAACTTTTTCGACATTCAATACTATGACTTTTTTTCATGAACTTTTTCGACATTCAATACTATGACTTTTTTTCATGAACTTTTTTGACATACTAAATTATGACTTTTTTCATGAACTTTTTCGACATACTAAACCATGACTTTCTTTTCATGAACTTTTTCGACAAACTAAACTATGACTTTTTTTCATGACATTTTTCAACATACTATATGACTTTTTTCATGAAATTTTACGACATACTTTTTTTCATGAAATTTTTCGACATACTAAATTATGACTTTTTTCATGAACTTTTTCGACATACTAAATTATGACTTTTTTCATGAACTTTTTCGACATACTAAACTATGACTTTCTTTTCATGAAATTTTTCGACAAACTAAACTATGACTTTTTTCATGAAATTTTTCGACATACTTTTTTTCATTAAATTTTTCGACATTCAATACTATGACTTTTTTTCATGAACTTTTTCGACATACTAAATTATGACTTTTTTCATGAACTTTTTCGACATTCAATACTATGACTTTTTTTCATGAACTTTTTCGACATTCAATACTATGACTTTTTTTCATGAACTTTTTCGACATACTAAATTATGACTTTTTTCATGAACTTTTTCGACATACTAAACCATGACTTTCTTTTCATGAAATTTTTCGACAAACTAAAACTGACTTTTTTTCATGAAATTTTTCGACATACTATATTATGACTTTTTTCATGAAATTTTTCGACATACTTTTTTTCATGAACTTTTTCGACAAACTAAACTATGACTTTTTTCATGAAATTTTTCGACATACTTTTTTTCATGAACTTTTTCGACATACTTAAACCATGACTTTCTTTTCATGAACTTTTTCGACATTCAATACTATGACTTTTTTTCATGAACTTTTTCGACATACTAAATTATGACTTTTTTCATGAACTTTTTCGACATTCAATACTATGACTTTTTTTCATGAACTTTTTCGACATTCAATACTATGACTTTTTTTCATGAACTTTTTCGACATACTAAATTATGACTTTTTTCATGAACTTTTTCGACATACTAAACCATGACTTTCTTTTCATGAAATTTTTCGACAAACTAAACTATGACTTTTTTCATGAACTTTTTCGACATTCAATACTATGACTTTTTTTCATGAACTTTTTCGACATACTAAATTATGACTTTTTTCATGAACTTTTTCGACATACTAAACCATGACTTTCTTTTCATGAAATTTTTCGACAAACTAAACTATGACTTTTTTTCATGAAATTTTTCGACATATTATATTATGACTTTTTTCATGAAATTTTTCGACATACTTTTTTTCATGAACTTTTTCGACAAACTAAACTATGACTTTTTTCATGAAATTTTTCGACATACTTTTTTTCATGAACTTTTTCGACATACTTAAACCATGACTTTCTTTTCATGAACTTTTTCGACATTCAATACTATGACTTTTTTTCATGAACTTTTTCGACATTCAATACTATGACTTTTTTTCATGAACTTTTTCGACATACTAAATTATGACTTTTTTCATGAACTTTTTCGACATTCAATACTATGACTTTTTTTCATGAACATTTTCGACATTCAATACTATGACTTTTTTTCATGAACTTTTTCGACATACTAAATTATGACTTTTGTCATGAACTTTTTCGACATACTAAATTATGACTTTTTTCATGAACTTTTTCGACATACTAAACCATGACTTTCTTTTCATGAAATTTTTCGACAAACTAAACTATGACTTTTTTTCATGAAATTTTTCGACATACTTTTTTTCATTAAATTTTTCGACATTCAATACTATGACTTTTTTTCATGAACTTTTTCGACATACTAAGTTATGACTTTTTTCATGAACTTTTTCGACATACTTAAACCATGACTTTCTTTTCATGAACTTTTTCGACATTCAATACTATGACTTTTTTTCATGAACTTTTTCGACATACTAAATTATGACTTTTTTCATGAACTTTTTCGACATACTAAACCATGACTTTCTTTTCATGAACTTTTTCGACATACTAAGTTATGACTTTTTTCATGAACTTTTTCGACATACTTAAACCATGACTTTCTTTTCATGAACTTTTTCGACATTCAATACTATGACTTTTTTTCATGAACTTTTTCGACATACTAAATTATGACTTTCTTTTCATGAACTTTTTCGACATTCAATACTATGACTTTTTTTCATGAACTTTTTCGACATTCAATACTATGACTTTTTTTCATGAACTTTTTCGACATACTAAATTATGACTTTTTTCATGAACTTTTTCGACATACTAAACCATGACTTTCTTTTCATGAAATTTTTCGACAAACTAAACTATGACTTTTTTTCATGAAATTTTTCGACATACTATATTATGACTTTTTTCATGAAATTTTTCAACATACTTTTTTTCATGAAATTTTTTGACATACTAAACTATGACTTTTTTTCATGAACTTTTTCGACATTCAATACTATGACTTTTTTTCATGAAATTTTTCGACATACTATATTATGACTTTTTTCATGAAATTTTTCGACATACTATATTATGACTTTTTTCATGAAATTTTTCGACATACTTTTTTTCATGAACTTTTTCGACATACTAAATTATGACTTTTTTCATGAACTTTTTCGACATACTAAACCATGACTTTCTTTTCATGAAATTTTTCGACAAACTAAACTATGACTTTTTTCATGAAATTTTTCGACATACTTTTTTCATTAAATTTTTCGACATTCAATACTATGACTTTTTTTCATGAACTTTTTCGACATACTAAGTTATGACTTTTTTCATGAACTTTTTCAACATACTTAAACCATGACTTTCTTTTCATGAACTTTTTCGACATTCAATACTATGACTTTTTTTCATGAACTTTTTCGACATACTAAATTATGACTTTTTTCATGAACTTTTTCGACATACTAAACCATGACTTTCTTTTCATGAACTTTTTCGACAAACTAAACTATGACTTTTTTCATGAAATTTTTCGACATACTTTTTTTCATGACATTTTTCGACAAACTAAACTATGACTTTTTTTCATGAACTTTTTCGACATTCAATACTATGACTTTTTTTTCATTAACTTTTTCGAAATGCTATACTTTTTTTCATGAACTTTTTCGACATTCAATACTACTATATCTTTTTTCATGAGATCTTTCAAAATACTATACTATGACTTATTTAGTGAAATTTTAAGACATGCTTTACTATGACTTTTTTTCCATGAAATTTATTTAGATTCTGTAATGACTTTTTTTTTTCATTAAATCTTTTGACATACTATTCTAAGACTTTTTGTGGTAACATTTTTTGACATGCTATACTTTCAAAACTATTGAAAAATCTAATGAAAAAAATTCATAGTATAGCATGTTGAAAAATTTCACCAAAAAAGTCATAGTTTCATGAAAAAAAGTCATGGTATAGCATGTTGTGTGTTTTAAATAATAAGATTTTCGTGGAGATGCATATGTTTGGGAAGTAGTGAGGATACGATTGAATCAAGGACGACTGGATTATATTGCACGATTTGTGTGAGAGTTTGTAAACGGATGCCTTGCTGAGAGATAAAAAAGAATAACCATTCATTCTGCACCCCACGTGTCATTATTGCAACTATATCGTGCTTTTACTATGTAATCTGTATGAGTATTACTATAATGCATTGCTAAAATATAGTTATAATGTGATGTAGTTCTGTTTTCACCCAGTAGAGTGCACCACAGGATCAGCAGTCTATTTCATGCTCCAGACTGGAGTCCAGTTGAAAGGATGATAGAAGGCTGCTGTAGTTTATTTGAATAAGATTATTTCACAGTTATTAAGCATTGAATATGTTCACAATGCTCTATGATCTAGCTCTCAACAAACACAAAGGTACATAATCCTTTTTGTAGGTCTCCAGGCATGGGCAATGCAGAGCCTGGCAAATTCCCATTAAGATAATTTATTGTACTTATTTTAATGATTTTTTGTGATGTACTATTTAGTTTTGCAGCGTGAATTAAAAGGCTAATTAATTATATGTGGAAATCGCTTTTGTGGTCCTTTCCAGCAGAGGTCACGTTACCAAAGTATTGTTCATCCTTTCAGAGTAGGCTACAAAATAACTTCACATTCTACAACAATATCAAGCTAACGTTCAGTTTCATAGCTGCTGTTCATTGTTGACTACACAACCTAATGAATTTATCAGTCTCAAACACTCAATCCACAAGCAAATACACACAGCCCGTATTCAGAAACTCTGAATTTGAAACAAGCTGTTAGGATTTGTGCCCATTCGTGATGTCACAAATATACAATATTATTAGACCCTTGACATAATTTGAAACGTAAACATTCTAAATGTGTCCCAGTTTATTTCCTGTTGCAGTGTATGTGAATAACATCAGCTGACAGGAAGTACACATGGACCCAAGCTGTTGCCTAGCAACGCAATTCTGTTGCAATTCCGTTGAAATACACTAAAATGGAGCGTTTCAGACAGAGGATAAATACAGGTATATTCAGGCTGACAGAATGAGGAAAATAAAGTTTTTTTTGAACATTACAGCATGTAAACATGTTCTAATAGAAACACAAACTACAAGTTTGAACCTGAAAATGAGCATGGTATGGGACCTTTAAAGTAACTTATTCAGTCATTCAGCTTATAATGAGAAATAACAGCACAAACACAGGATCTCAGTTTCAACCTTGTATTAATTGAATGCAGGTATTTCACTTATAACATACAGGACCACACAATATGAAACATAAAATAGAAAACAGGAGAAAGAGGAATCTAGTCTTTAGTCTGGGTTAAACTGAGTGCACTCTTTGTTTTAGTTTGTTCTTTAAACAAGCTTTGCATTAAGGTCTGTTGGAGCTCATGAAGAAACAAACAGCAGTGATGTTACCTCCTGTTGTTGTTGTAGTCTGAACTCACGTTTCATTCAGTAAACATCACAAACTCACCCAGGTCCGAGCAAAACAGTTCACCGTCTAATAAACTGTATAAAACACCACAGAAACTCACCTGGTCTATCACACCTGTGTTTCTCTCTGCTCTAGGACACTTCTTCTCCGTCTTTGCTCTCAATTAAATCACCAAACTCAGATCTCCACATGGAGGAAGGAAGCAGCCATGTTTGTTTACACTTTTTTTTTTTTTTTTAACAATTTTTATTTTATATTTGTGAACAATACAAAGATACAAAGAACAATTCAATCAATACCAAAACATAGATAAACAATACATATAAAGGGAAAAATAAATAAAAAAAACAACTAAAATAAATAAATATATAATAATAATAATAATTATATAATTATTATAATAATAATAAAATAACAAAACATGCGAGGGGTTAATATAAATAAAATAATAGTAATTTAAAGATTCATATACTGTGATATATATATGTAGTTGAATGATAATTCTTATTACAAATGCACAAAGCATTTCAATATATACAGTGCACCTTAACAGAATAAGAGTCATGCATCTTATCAATAATTGGCACATATTTGAGATGATTACATATGTCATTAAAGTTAATTTGTTCTACATCACGATAATACTGATTTTTTTCAACCAGCGATACATTGCCCTCCATGCCTGGAGACATAACACAAAGGATTATTACCTTTGTGTCCGTTGAGAGCTACATCATAGAGCATTGTGAACATATTCAATGGGTATTAACTGTGAAATAATGTAATTCAAATAAGCTGCAGTAGCCTTCTATCATCCTTTCAATGCATCTGACTCCAACTGGACTCCAGTCTGGAGCATGAAATAGACTGCTGATCCTGTGGTGCACTCTACTGGGTGAAAACAGAACTACATCACATTAACTATATTTCAGCAATGCATTATAGTAATACTCATACAGATTACATAGTAAAAGCACCATATAGTTGCAATAATGACAGTTATTCTCTTTTATCTCTGTCTGGATAGGCTAAAAAACATCCCATATTAAGGGTGTGAGAGAGAAAAGTGCCAATTATGTGAGAGTTCTGTATAACATCTGTAGAGACCCTCCCTGTAATTTATCACACACTTTTAGGATAAAAGATATTCTTGTGTTAATGAAAAGAACAAAACAAAAAAATATCTATTTATGTAGCTATGTATGTATTTATTTATGTATTTATCTGGCCTATTTATCTTTTACCGTTCCCCCGATCCTGTGCTTAAATAATGTTACACTTTTAAAGAATGACCAAAACTATCTTCTTGGCTTTTATTTTGACATGTTTGCTTCTACTTCCGGGTCACTTGACTGCCGTTCTTCGCTCTCTTCGATTCAAAAGGAAAAATAACAAAAAGAAACTTGCAAAAGAACAAAATTGGATCGTTTTTTGAATTTGTTTTTCGTTTGGAAACAAAACAAAATACGTAAAAACGTCTGTTCTTTCGTTTTTGGGTTAAAACGAAAATTTACGGAGTATTTACGTTTTCTTTTTTGGGTTTTTAAATTACAAATGAATTACGAATTATTCGATGTTCCCCATTTCCAGGAGTCTCTGGATAAAACACATTAGGTCAGATAACGTTTCATTTGTGTGTGGTACATAGCTACGTTAGATAGGTAGCTATAGT